>NW_016690346.1:123138-230065 GCF_001604755.1 Lepidothrix coronata | reverse complement strand
ACATGAAAGGCAATTCCAGGGCAAGTATTGAAAAAAATTAGCTCAGGAGAAAAAACAAAGAAGCACAGAGTGTTTTCAAGGGCTAAAATGGACTGTACCAATTCTCTCCAGAATTCAAGCTAAGTCCAAACATCTTAGTGGAACCTTTTCAAAACAAGCAAAAATATTGTTGCAAACATACTACAGCCAGCTGGGAGCAAAGGCCACTGAAGACAAAATTATTCTGACTGCAAGCCTGCTTCCTGTGTGACACTCCTGCTTCAGATGCTCTGTCACTGTAGTCTGAGGTGGTGAAGTCTGGACTCCCTCATTTTGCTAGAAAGAGAGATCAGATCTCTGTGATACCATGGGAAGCACAGTATAATATGACCTGAGTAGCTGGGGAAGTAAAGGGGTACTCTGAACCACCGTATGCGTGTAAGGTACTGCAACATCACAGCAAGGTGCTTAGTCCCTCCTATTAATGATGCTATTTAGCCCAACCTTCCTGCTGTGGAGTTGCCACTGTATTTTTTTCCAGTATTGGAGATAGCTCATTCAGTACAAGATTTTGGATCCCAGTGGTGTGCTAGATTGCAGTGTAAATACAACTTCTGTATATTAGAAAGAGCATTAGATGATGAAAAACTGATGAGAGGTGGCATAGGAAGCAGTGGTAAACCACAAACACAGCAGCTTTCTCTAACATGATTGTGCTTTGTTACACAAGACCAAGGGCCGCTGTCCTTTCCTCTGAGATACACAGCAGTTACTGAAACAGTGGAATGTTGCTGAGTCCTTTTGAAACGCTGCAAAAGGCTTGCACATAGAAGAATCACAGAAGATGGGACCTACAGGGATCATTGAGTCCAACTCCTGGCCCTGCACAGGACCATCCCCAAGAGTTGCACCATGTGCCTGAGAGCATCATCCAAATGTTTCTTGAATTCTGTCAGTCTTGGTGCTGTGACTACTTCCCTGGGGAGCCTGTTCCAT
This sequence comes from Lepidothrix coronata, assembly GCF_001604755.1. Classification (NCBI taxonomy): domain Eukaryota; kingdom Metazoa; phylum Chordata; class Aves; order Passeriformes; family Pipridae; genus Lepidothrix; species Lepidothrix coronata. The sequence goes on along the minus strand of NW_016690346.1, from coordinate 229,090 downwards.
ACTGCCTGATGGGCAAGAGCGGGGCTCCTTCTGTCTCCACATTCAGCCACTTTGTTCTCTACTCTTCTACACCTTTTCATCTCACTTTTAAGGGATATTACTCTGTATCGTTGAGTGAAAGAGACAAATTCTTGCACCTTCCTTGCTCACCCTGTACTTCACTGAAACCGTAAGACAAAATGGCTGCTTGTCAGTTTCCAAATTCTAAACTCAAAATAAAGCCAAAGAAATTTAATTTTAAATTTTCCACTAGAAGTGTCTTAACTACCTTTTAATGTTGATAATTGAAGACGATTGAATAAATCAATCATTTTGATATTAGAAGGGAGACATTTTGGTTTCATAAAAAAATCCCAAATTATGATTCTTCACCTTTTTTGATCACCTTTTTTGAATAAATATTTCATTTCCATTCTTTGTAGCATATTTTTACCAAGCATTCTGGAATCATTCATTTATCAAATATAATACAGTTATTGCATGTCACATCTAAAAATCAGCACTTGAAGAACTTAATTTGCAGGCACTTTTGCACTTTACAATTTAGTCATATAAGTAGTACATTTTAAATCAATAATACTAAGCTGTATTTGAGATCAATCACAACACCAGGTCTGCTGATTTTATCTTAAATATGTATACTGTTCATGGTATAAGAGTGTTTAAATTAGTCTACAAGCTCCTCAGGGCAGGACACGTCTTTGTCTACGTCTGCAGAGTGTGAACAGACAGTTGGCTCCTGATAAATAATACAACACAATTATCTAACTATAGGATGCAGAAATTTCAAGGAAATGAAATTTCAGGTTGCCTGTAGATAAATGCGCAGAGAACACATTTCGAGAAATGAAAGGTGGAGGACAAGGGAAACAATTGTTTTACTTTACAAAATCCCAAGGTTGGAGGTTCAAGGATGGGCACTGTCAAATTAATTCCATTTAGTTAGCATGGCATTAAAATGAGCTGTGCAGTTTTCTAGGGATTAATAGTAAAGAAATGGAAATCTTCCTTTTTTTATTTTTTTTAATTTTTTTAAATTTTTAAATGATAAAAACTTTTCAGATCCGTACAATTCCCTCTTGCTAGAGATAAGAAGTCTGCTTTACTAGTTGTCTGTAATCAAGATTGTGTGACATCTACTGAATTAATAGCTCCCTCTTTTTCCTAACTAATCATCTCTAATAGCAAAGGAAGATATTTTAGGGTATAAAAAAACACTCTGGGGGTTTGGAACTGGTCATAAGAAAGAGTAAAATCATTATTGCAGAATATATAGAGGTGTTAACATCTTAAACACAAATTCATAATCATGACATATGAAATTTTTTTTTTTTTCCCAGTGATATGGTTTTAACTTTATTACTTCTTTGCTAAACAAACTGTGATACATTGCTATAAAATTTACACAGAAACCTGCTGAAAAAACCCATGCACCAAAGCTGGCTCATAGATGTATAAGCAATATCTCTCCAAATCAGCTCCCTGTCCCTCATATCCCAAGAAAGCATTCATCCTGAGAGAATAGAGCAAATTTCAGATGCTACTGACTTTCACCGTTTTCTCTGAGAAAAACAACCACATTCCTGTTGGAAATTAAAAGATGTCCTTCTGGTAAAAATACAGAGCATCATATTTATCCCAGAAGTGCCTTTTTCTCACCCAGCTTTGCTCACTTTTTGACTTTACAAGCTCTCTGATTAAAACTTGTCAGTATTTTTATCTTTTTGTCCATATTCCCTAGAAATCTTCCATTCAGGGAGCTCTATTTTTCTGCTATAAACACCTATGTAGGATGTCGTGTCTGGAATTAAGTTAGATTTCTCTTTCATTTTATCTGGCCCATTATTCTACTTATAAAGGTTTGCTATTTTTCCTATCTCAGAACTCTGAGAGACATTAAGAGTTTGGCTTGGATTGATTTCATCCTTTTGGCTATCATCCACATTTCTCTTCAGACAGTAAAATCAACACAGTTTCCTCTGATTAGGTCAGAACTAGACAGCTCCAACACAACTGCTGTGGTACCAACTTTCAAAGAGTGATAGAGACTGAAGAATGGCCTATGGAACAGGGTCAACAAGAAGATATGCAATCCCAATCATGTAAGAAGCAGAAATGGTTGCCACAATTAGTGTTTTAACCAAATGTTGCCAGAATCATGACAGCTACCAGCACAGATATTTGATATAACTAGTCAGTGTGAAATCAGTGCAAGATGACAGGCTAACTTGTACTGAGTCATCCTTCCAGTTGAACATCTTCTGCGATCCTATGATGATGAATTCTGAGGCAGCTTTGACCAGGGCAGATATTTACCCTCAAAGCACTGGAGAACCTGCCTTTTCTTAGAGACAAGGAGAAAATGGATTTCTCCAAGGAAGTGTGTGAGTCGCCTCAACATTTCATAGATTTATTCATAGATTCACGGTATGTGAGGTCAGAAGGGACTATTAGATAGTCTAATCTGACCTCTTGTAAATCATAGGTCATAAAGTTTCTTTCAGCTTCCCCCATATCAAGCCCAACACTTTTGTGTTTTGCTAAAATATCTTTCTTGCTCAAATATGGGGTATCTATTTGAAGATATGCAGAGACAGAAAAGCCTCCATTCCTCTTAAGGTTTGGTTCTAACAATTTATGACATTATTTCAGAAGCATTTGTACTTTGTTTTTAATTGGAATTTTGCTTGACTTATGCTTTGAGCTCTTTTTTTCCTGTTATCCCTTTCTCTGTTATATTAAATTACTTCTTAGTATCTACTATTTTCTCCCCAGTACTAGGGTCTGTGATCAAGAACTTAGAATTCTCTTTGTTAAAGTGAATAAATCAGACTTTAAATGTCTCACTATGAGGTATCTTCTCAGGACCAATGATCTTTTTGTAATTTTCCTCTCCGATGTCTGTAATTTTATCAACTGTGGAATTAAGGATAGGTTTCCTATTAAATTCACTGAAATTGTACATCAGACTGTTACCTGACTACTTGTAATTACTTTTCCCATCACTTATCCCTTCTTCCATCATAACACCTACAAACTCATATGCAACACATATCCACTATACTTTAATAGCTTTACAGTATATATATATATATATATATATATATATATATNTATATATATATATATATATATATATATATGCCCTCTGGTTCTCCCTCTAATCATCTTTTTTTTTTTGCCTCTGAATTTCTAATTTTGCATTTAGCTATATTAAAACCACAGTATTTGGGTAAAGGTCTCTCTCATCTGGTATGTCTATGAGCCTAAGTTCAACCTGAACAACAGGTTGTAAGAGAAAAAGCACTACCAAACCAAAAATGGTTGTTAACAAATAAAGCTACAGAAGATCACATGTCAACTCCTGCATGTAATAAATATTATCAGTATGGTGAAAAAACAAAATGTATGGAATTTATAAATTGGAATCACAGAATCATAGAATGGTTTGGATTGGAAGGGACTTTAAAATCATCCCCTGCCGTGGGCAGGGACACCTTCCACTAGACCAGGTTGCTCAAAGTCCCATGTTGGAGTAGTCTATTCCTGAAGGACTGCGCTCATGGGAGAGACTGATGCTGCAGCAGTTCCTGAAGGATTGTAGCCCTTTGGAAGACCAGGAGAGGTCCATGAAGGACCGTCTGCTGTGGGAGGGACTGCATGCTGGGTCAGGGACAGAGTGATGAGAAAAGAGCAACAGAGACAATGTGTGATAAGCTGACCACAGTCTCATGCCCCATTCTCCTGTGCTGTTGTGGGGAAGAGGTAGAGAAATCTTGAGTCAAGCTGAGTTCTGGAAAAAGGGAGGGGTTGGGGAGAAGGTGTTTTAAAAATTAGTTTTATTTCTCATTATTGTATGTTTATTTGATTAGTAATAATTTAAATTAATTTACCCAAGTTGAGTCCCATGATGGTAATTGGTGAGTGAGCTCTCCCTGTCCTTATCTCAACCTTTGATTATATTTTCTCTCCCTTGTCCAGCTGAGGAAGAGAGTGATAGAGCAACTTTGATGGGCACCTGGCATCCAGCCAGAGTCAACCTACCACAACAACCTCAAACTAGAAAAAACAGAAAAGCAGCATCTGAATGGACTTGTAAATATATGCAGATACTGGGGCCTTGATTGAAGCTGATCCAGTTCATGAGGTGTTGGTTTCCTCTTTCTGAAAGCTCTAGCTTCAAAAGGCATGTGTCATACCATCATATGTTGCTGGCACGTGCCTGGGATGCACGGTGAACCTGAGAGCTTGAAAATGTGGTCAGATTCTCATTTTTGGACATAGAATCATAGAAACATAGAAATAAAGAATCATAGAGTAGCTTGGGTTGGAAGGGACCTTAAACATCATCTAGTTCAATCTCCCTGCTGAACATTTATAATGCTGTCCAAAGACCAAGAACTGGTATGCTAGCCATGCCTTCCCATGTCTATGATTACTCCTTCTGTAAGTACTGTTTTAATTAGATTTTCACAGTTACTCACCATGATTAAGTTCATATGATATAGAAAGACTGGTTTCTTAGCCAACTTTATTTCTGTCTCTGCTTGTTCATCTGAGAAATCTCCAGCTAAGATCAAATTTATAGCGTCTTTGAATCACCATTCTCCCTGATATAGACAAGGCAGCTAATTTTACACACTGAGTCATTTCAAGATTATTGTGCTGCACTTAGATAATTCTAAGAACTGGTAGAAGTAACAGAAAAGAAGGTCAGTCCAGAGACGCCTAGGCAGTCAGCATGGTTAAAAAAGGAGACTTTCAGGAAAACAAAGAATAACTTTTCAATTTAGGGAAATTTTAGATCCAGTATTTTCCTATTCACATGCCCCACATGAGGGACAGCATTCTTCATCTTCCATTCGATATATCATTAATGTGTCACTTTCTGGATTTTCTTATTCTTTTACTCACTTCTTGGCATTTATTTTGTACTTTCTTCCCCATGAGAGTCTCTCTTGTCATCTGCTCTGTCTTTTCTTCTAAAGACATCCTGTTCCTTCCGTGTCTCCTATTTTCCTGTTGCAATTAAATATCTTACTCTCTTACCTCTAAAATATTGCACTTGCTTTCTTGCCTGTCTGTATGATCATACTTACAAAGGCCTAAGGATAAAGAACGATAAACTGTCTCTATTTCAGGGAAATTATAACTATTTCAAGACTATAAGCTGATTCTACAACATATCTGATTTTCCCCCCTTTTCACTTCTAAAAAAAATCCTTATTTTTAGTTTTACATATTTAGCATTATTTAGCATTATTAGCATATTTAGCATTATTTCATTCCTTTTTATATCAATTCAGAAATTGAGAAATGTGAGTGGTTTACACATAATAGAAGTTTCTCTGTGTCCTGAGCAGTCAAATCAAATCATCTGGCTGAACTCTCAAAATCTGAAACCAAGGAAGATATGAATACTGCCTTACAAGTGTGCCTTGAAGCTGATTTTGAGGTGCTAGAAAAACAGTTATATTCCAAAGACAGTGATAGTTTAGGAAAGCAGCATGTCTGTAAAACTAATGTCAACTAAGAGGACTGTCAAAAGGTAACAGAGACGAAGAGCAAACACATCCCCACCTTTCACTGTTCAAGATTTCCTGTGATCTGAATTGCCTTCCCTTCAGCCCATTCATAGCTTGGCCTTTGGAGTTAGCACTGATTTTGGCACTGACCCCAACCAGAATGACTGCTGAGCAGAGACCACATTTCCTAAACCTGGCATTTGTGCTCCTGCTCTCATTTCACATGGGCTTGTGCAAAGTGCAGTGGCTGTGCTGCACTCTCCTCAGTGGTGGGTTTTACAAAGAGCTCAGCCTTTGGAGGTGATGACAGGCACTTCTCAGAGATAAGCCAGGTAGTTTGCCAGGTAAGCAGGGCATTAGTTGTTTGTGTGGATTTTCAGGTGTATCAATTCCATAGTAATGATATTGTTGTCTGTGTGTTTGGAGCTCAAGGTAAGGCCTTGAGAGGAAAGTGAAGTCAGCTGCCTCACACACATCAAGGGGATCTAAATATCCAACAAGATACAGGCACAAAGTAGGCTTTAAATAATGCAAAAGCCACTAGAATTCAGTGCTGTGCTGAGTGAAAAGGAAAAAAAGGTGTTAAATCTGTCTTGGTACCTTTATTCCCAGTTTGTCTGCTGCTAAAGTTTAACCACTGAGATGACTCTCTTTGAGCCCTTTGTATACTGTAATAAACTGTTTCTGCCTTTATCTGACTGCTAGAGCTCAGATAGGAAAGAGACTGCCCAATAAGTGCATTAGACTTTGAATGTGCTGTCAACCTTCTCTCCATTCTGCAGAGAAATGTCAGGAATTTTTTTTGTTTGTTTCATTATAGATATTGCATGTGGGATCAACCAGGTTTTGTATTTTCCCCAGCAATCACTCTAGGACTATTGGATTGTTTTGCCTTCCTGTTAGAAACAGCAGACATAATGTCTGTCTTTGTGTTACTATTTCGGTATATTATTTTTTTTCTTTATCTTTAAATGTACCACCCATCTAACCCAATCACCTTTTAATTCAGAAAATTCTGCTGCAGCTTAAAAAAGAGAAAAAAATATCCTCACACAATCAGAAAAGCATGCCTTTTTGTTAAGAAAAAACAAACACACAACAGTCTATATCAAATGTAATCAGCTGTACTACTAAAAATCAAAATAACTACTTTGGAATTCTAAAGGAGCTTATAATTCTGCATAAAAATTGTTTAAAGTAATTTTAATAAAAAATTGGCCAGTGTGGGTAGGTATAACTCTGCTTGTCAGCACATCTGTATTTTTCTCTCATCTAATAAACTAGCTAGGACATTGCAGCAAAGGAACATTATAATATTAACAATGTTGCTGGAAAGCTCTGTGCTTTAGAATGAATTAACTTCCACTGCACTGCAGAACATACAAAGTGAACCTGACTCAGCTCAGAATAGCAAGTTTAACCCCTTAGGAGCTGCTGAGCTCTACTTATGTCTCGAGGATGGTTTTTGAGCAACCTTGGCATGGAAATCATGGAGGTAGCTGATATATTTGGCAAGTTTGGAAAACAACTGCCTAGAAAAAATCTGAGAAAACATTTTTATTTTATTCAACAAAAGAAAAGGTTGCAACTTTGTACTTCAAGGAATTTGCCAAGAGAGAGTAGTCAGGTTTGAGAAATGCCAGGGGGTTAATATTGTGGGAGTAGGACTGAAACGTGTCTTATTATCTGAATATTCATTCACAGCTCCAGAATGAATAATCTTTTTCTGTGTTTGCACCCAGGCTTTGATTTTCCTCCTCTTAAAAATTTATTAGCTAAATGACTGAAGAATGATTAAGTGAAAATCTGAGAGCTGATCAGCACTGTGCCCCTTCTGCACTGATCCTTGCATGAATGCTCATTGGAAAGCTTTCATCATCACACTGACTTCCATGGGAAGCAATTTTTTTTCAGGGTGAGAATACTGTGCAGGGCAGCTGCTTTTGTGATATGGTCAGGCAAACATGCATTTGGACCACTTAGTGCCTTTTGCAAAGGTCATAAACCAGATGATAATCTTTTATTACCATCATACCAGACTTATAGTCAGTTAGAGATCTAAAAGAGAAACATTCTGCATACCAGGTTTTTTTTCCTCTTAATTTAAATAAAATTAAAAAACTCCAACCCCCAGATAAGATTATCTTTTCATTCAAACAAATAAAATTTATTGGAAGTATTATTTTTCTGCCTGTATTATGGCAGGAATTTAACGTGAGTTTGGGGGTTGGGCAGGCTGAGGGGTTATCATTTTACATTATAACTATTCTATGCATTTTGCTGTTAAGAATTCACACCGAGATATATCAGGCAGATTAATTTTTTCTCTTTTTACTTTACACTACTAATTTAGTCCACTTTTAAACAATTCCTATTAATTTCAAACACCACAAGAAATCTGGAGAGGGTGATATGCCTGATACTGCTGAGTTGCTGCTCCTCCTTAAGGTATGCTTTAATGTTTTTGTCATTTTCCAATCTGTGGCTATTGTATTTTCAAATACAGCAGGGTAAGTATCTTCTAATGTGATGCTTTTTACTTGGTCTACTCACAAAAGAAAATTAAAGCAGCCAATTGTATATATGAGGAGGAAAAACAGAAACTCACTTGGTAAAGTGAGTTGCAAAGAAACTAGTACAATAAGTACTGAGGAGTGAAAAGAGGAAGATCAAGTTCAATCTTAATCCTTTTGTGCTAAAACTTCTAGTTGGACATTTCGTACTCTATTTTTCTTTAGCCAGCTCACAGCCTTTACTGTACTTACCAAAATTCAAACTTTTAACACTCCATTGATCTTACATCTCCAGAATTTCTCACTCATCCAAACAAAACAACCTCTCTGCTCTGCTTTCCTAACATGGGCCCAATTAAGGAACTACTAACTCTGCTATGCCTTTCATTAAAGCTCTCGATCTCTCTTTGCTATTTCTATTTCTCACCTTTTCATGCTATACACCTACTTTGCTGAAGTGATTCCTTGGAGATTTTACCTGATTAATTTGATTACTAGTTTTGAGATCTATTATCCATTACTTACACAGATCTAATTGCAATTCTGCTTTATTCCTTGCCATACACAAGTGGCACACTACAAAGCTAGGAAAGCTGCTTGCTGGATCAGGTACTCTTCATGCTAAATAGGTTCAGCTTTCATTAGCTTGTGAGAAGTGTCTATCATATGTACATATGTATATCATGTGTACAAATGTATGTTCATGTACATATACATACACACACACTCAAGAAACAGAATGTGTAAGACAGTCTAATATAAAAAAATAGAAACATGTAAGAATAATTTAATATCTCTAGATTCCGTATCTTGCCCCAAAATCTCATTGGGTCCATAAAAATCTATTCTACTCAACTTTATTTCCAAAATAGAAACATTTGTTTCCTTCCTCATATTTTATTCTCTACTTTTCCTGCCTTTCATGTCATGTGAAAGAAATGGATTTTCTGTGAAAGTAGTACAAATTCTCCTTCATGCCTATATCAATGTGCCCTCAAGAAAAGTTCTTTACTTATTTCAGTCATGTAAAACAAAATATTGGTAATTAATCCTACACACAGAGTGTGTTAGGTACTGTAGATCTCTTCCCAGAAGAGTTCAAGCACAAGTGAAGTTCTGAAGAAAATACTGGGAAACTGCATTTTCTGAGATGAAAGAATGATCTGTCTTCATAACTTCTGAAAAGTCTTAAACAGAACAGTTGTTAATGTCATAACTGAAAACTGATGTAAGAATTATATCAGTGCTGTATCTTTATTGCACTATTACCACAGACAGACCCTAATATAGTCAAATTTCAAAAAGAGTAGTTGAAAATACTTTGAGTGTACTGTGTCCAGTAACTATCTGTTATCACTATGGTTGCAAAAACAAATATTCACTATTGGAATGAACTTCATAAGAATAAAAGAATTTAGAGGAATGAAAAAGCTTACTGCTTGTATTAGGATGGGACCTAAACAATTTAAGGAATGATGAAATAGATAGGATCAGCTCTGATCTTCCTGAGGGGTGCCTGTGTGATCTGGGTTCTGATTGTATGAGGGTATGTACACAGTCTTCAATGTACCATCTTATGATACAGCAGTACATTTTACAAGTTTAAGCTTGGTTTTGAGGCATAATCTCTGTAACTCAGAATTTAGCCCATTACTACGATTTGCTAATGACCCTGGAGACCATGTTGTCCTCTAGTCACGTACAAATAACATGATTATACACGATGGTATAATGGTTAATAATTGAATTTTTTTTAATCTCATCACTTCAACTTTGTAGTATTTGCTTATCTGTTTTTCTTCTGAAACCCTCTCATTACCTTACAATGCAAAACTATGACATCAGAAAAGAAAGTCTGCTCTTAATAATGAATTAATTGCTAATACAATTGTAGATTTTCACCTCTCTCTGGTATCTTCATCTTTCTTCTCATCTCCTTTTCTTATCCCATGCTGTGCTTCTCAGTTTATCCTTATTTAATTTCACTCCTAGGAAACTCAAAGTTGCCAGTGAACAACAGACTTGAATCCATCACAGAGTCAGTATTGCATTTGTCAAAGATTGCAACAGCTGCTCTAAACACAAAATACCCTAAAAAACCAACCCTCACCAATGAAGATTTATTTAATACATGAGAATATATTCAATTGAAAGACAGAGGAGAAGATTATCTGTTTTTAAATAGATACCTGTCCGTAACTTCTTCCTCTGATCCTCAGTGAATTTCTGTTTTTCATGTTCTGTCTCAGAAATATTTCTTATCCTGATATCCTAATGAATCTTATGCTTTTGGTGTTTACACATTGCTGATGATTGACTGGGCATGCAATTATTGGTCACTAGCAATTTTTTGCCTTCAAGATACAAAAATCAACTGTTGTTCCTCTTTTAAGACTGACTTTTGGGGGGAATAGAGGGTATTTCCCTTGTGGAAGTGGAAAAATACTAAAGGAAGTGGATCTTTCTTTAATCTGGCTGATTTATTTCATCCTCAGACGAAGAGCTTTGGGGAAATTCATGTGGGTTGAGATGTTGAAGTTCCTGTATATATTATAGATTTCATATTCTTATCTTCTTTGGCATCATTCATGTCTGGACAGGGTAGACCTTGTCAGGCAACTATTTTTCTTAGTGTTCAGATAGGCACTGTGGATCATTCTGTTCTTTAACAGCACCTAACAATTGTATAATATGCACAGATGATTCTTATATCCTGCCACTGAATTTAAATTTTCCTATTTTTTCAATTCCTTACACTGCCCACTTTAGTTTTGCTTTATTTGTGTTTTTTTTCCTCCACCATCTATTTAAACAAAATGTTTCATTTTAACTTATTTAACAATTGGTAATTTTGAATTCCTCAAAAAATAGAGTCAGGGTACAAAACCAAATACAAATACAGTTTCAGCCTCAAGAAAATATGTAATTTGAAGGAAAAGGTATGAAAATTAATAGTATAATTTGTCATCCATCTAGAGCATATCTAAATCCAGAATCTAGGCTTCTAAAAAAAAAAAATCTACATACTAATGTTAATTTTTCTGTATGACATCTTTATTTTCTTTACTGTGTGCTACGGTTCAGGGAGGAGAAAGACTGGGAAAAATGCCAAAGGGATATGACCACTTGAAAAGCAATAAACTTGGTAGTTTGACTCCTTGCCCTAAGGATGCATTGGCATCTGAGGGCTCCTTCCTTGTAGGTTTGATGGCAATCTGCATTTTCCTGAACTGTCAGACATGATTGCCAAAGGTGATGATATTATGGCGATGAGATTATGACAAAAAGATTTGATTTTGTGCTAGAAACCTTCATATGCATTGTCATAAAATGTGACGAATTTGAAACTATAGGCAATGAGAACCGACACAAAATTTCCAACCCAAAAATTGCAACTGTGTAATATTTGTTTTGTATCATCATATAAAGTCTTAGCAAAATAAACTGTAATAAATGGACAGGATGTTATCAGATAGGAGTTTTGAATTTTAAGTCTTTTCTCTAGCTCAGAGAGGCACTCTGTAAATATTGCCTTTTAAAATGGCTACCTGAGATGCTTGGAGCTTAGAACATTTCCTTCCAGCTATGTCTATCAAAGCAAATAATAAGCAGAGCTCTTGCTATGCCACTTTTTTCATTATGCTTGTCAATGAAGAAGCAGAATAAAATTCTCAAGATGTGAGGAAAATGGAACATATTTAGTTAGAGGGATCTGGGATTCACTTAGAAAGTATATATTTTCTTTGAAAATGCTAAATTGTTTGAGAGATGGGAACTGAGAATAACAGCTTTTATTTTCTAAACACCAATTACATATGAGTGAAAAATATGTATCTGTGTAACTCTAAGAATAGGCTTAATTTTTTGAAGGATCACACAGATAAGCACTTAAAGGAAAGGTACAGATGGTTGCATGTGCATCCTGCAAACTCATGGCTGTTACAACAAAGGCCAAATCCTTTGACAGATATTCTGTACATATACAGCTATCTTTATGTTACTTTAAAATTCTGCAGGCATAAAGAACTCAATTGCACATAAGGACAAAAATAGAGGCATCCATTGAAAGGCATTGCAGTATTTTGTACAGTAAAATGCAAAATGTGTTATCTTAAACTCAATAAAATCTTTTCAAAGACACCTAAATGCTCCTGTTATATTGAGAAAATATTTTTAATATGGGTCTGATCTGCAGCAATATATACTGGCTGATGTAGTTGTGTTTTGTTATGGTTTCTTAGTTCCCAATTCTTTTGGCAGAAAACCTGTGCCTGATTTCTGAACTTAGCTACGCTGGCAGATATTCCTGCCTAGCTTATTAAATCATCTTCTGAATAACAGCTGATTTCACATTTTAAGCATCAGTATGTAACCACGTAGCTGAAATCAGAATCAAATGCCTTCAATCAAAAATGTGAAAAATAAGAAAAAGCAGTCATTCCCCCACCCTCCAGATTTCTGGCTGCCTGCCATCTTGTAAAGATATTTCAGTCTCTGCAGCTCAAGCCTTTTTATTCTAATGCCTCCTTGTGCAAATGCATGTTCTCATGTGTCTTTCTCTTTGCTGCAGGCATAGTGCACCTGTTTGAAAGGACATAACTATTTTTTTTCTTTTGCCATTTCCCAACTGCCGGCTCTTTTGGCAGGAATCTGTCTCCAACAGCTGAGAAGGCAGAAAAGCTAAAGCCCTTTTGCTACTAAGAAGATCTACCTACCTTCAACTCTGTGAAGAGCCATGTGACACTACTGGAACTTGCTTCCCTTGGATTCTCGTGCTAAGTCTGAAATTTACACAGTAGTGGAGCTTCCCAATTGTTTAATGCTAGGGACATGTTTCTGAGGGACAGTCAAGGGCATGGGTAATCTTTTTCTGGCCTGCTGCTTAGCTTTTCAATGTTGTCAACACTTCTTATAAAAATATCGTTCTATTCCATGTTGCAAAATTTGATATACCCATTTCTCTTTTACAGAGCTCAAACCCATATGGCATTTGCCTCCTGCTGATACTTCCACACCAGGAATCCCTTCAGCAAAGCAACCAAGACTCAAAGAGATATACATAATATGTTCTTTGCTCCTTATGCTCGTATACCTAAGCCCTGTTCTCTAAATCAGAGGCCCAGAGAAACCTCTGGTGAAGATCAGGAAATCCTACCTACAGTTCAACCTGGAAGCTGAAGAATTTTCTATTCTGGTAGTCACAGAAATAATTCACTCTTCCACCCTAGATGTCTATTAGCAGTACTTCTCTCTAAACTTATACAGATCCACTTGGAGTATAAATGCCAAGCCACAGTGCTTCTGTCTTCTGTGCCACCAGCAATAAAGCGGCTGAAGTTTGGGCGTAGTTACCAACTCTGCAAATGATGCACAAGGCAGAGTCCCCCTCACTGTCCCACAGCTCTTTTGGCTCTAAAGGGCTGTCAAGTGGCAAAAAGTGGTAAAAACTTATTCCAGTCAATAAAGAAGCTGTGGTTTTGAGTACACACAGGAAACCGTTCTTTTGAGTAAGAAGATATAATTTAATTTGGTCACTCTTAGGATACACTTGCAAGCTGAACAAAGACAGTCTAGATAACAATCATACTGTTCTACCAAATGAGTTCGTGAGCAGAAGGAAAAACAAAATGTACACTCGTGTTTTTCTGAAGTGACACAACTTACTTTCCCTTCCTGTTTGATGTCTGTCTGTCCTTTTGTTTTGTCAATGTCTGTATGAAGCCATATGATGTTCCTACTTTAGCTATAAGTTTTTCAGCGTATCTTATTGTATTTTATCTCAGGCAAAATGAATTTTAGGATGGTGCCCCCAGAAAAGATTTACAAAGCTGCCTCTGTGAGAGATGGCTACTTCCAGATGTGAGTATAATGCTAGTGCAGCTGCCTCTGTGTTTTAAATTCTTAGAAACATGTGGTTTCCATTTTGGTAAATTCTACATATCAGTCAGTTCAAGAGACGTGATACATTTTATATTTCTGTTCTTCAATAAAAGGCATTGTCCTGGCCTATCTCCAGCCCAAGGGCAAGAGAAAGTGTTCTGACTAAGTAGGGATTTGTTCAGCTCTTCTTCTTCTTCTTAAATCTACAGCAGACCAATGAGTTATATACACACACGGTAGAGTCAAGGTTAGTCACAGCAGGATCTTCAGGTGGTGAAGATCTAAAACCAAAACAAAACAATACAAAACACATCCAAAAAAAAAAAAAAAAAAAAAAAGAGAAGGAAAGAGAAGAAAAAGAGGAGCCAAGACAAAAAAAATCTACTCATGGAAAAAAAAAATATGCTTTTCTAGCTGTGGTTAAACCACAAGACCATGCTAAAAAGGGCATTACATCAAAAAGTATTCAAATTGCGCATTGCCAAAGGTAATGATGCATTGGAATTAATTGAAATTAGTGAGCATTCATCATGGGAAGCTTTTTAGGACAAAGATAAAAGAATCACATAGAGCTGATGCTGTTTGGAAGAGAAGGGTAGAGTGGATATTATCTCAACTTCTCTTTGGTCATAGATGCCAGAGATAAAGGGATAATCCTTTGGATGCTGCCTCAAGACCTAGTTAGAAACCTGTCATTTACCAAGTACCCTTGCAATGGATAGAAGTTTCAGAGAAGCAGAAACAGCATAAACATTCCTTACAAATTCTTGTGTATATTCTTAAAGTACTATGCTTGGTCTCTATAGAAACAGATCATATTACTGCACACTTACATGTTTATGATGTGTCAGGTGAAAAGAGATAATGCTTGAAAACACATTTTACATGTGCAAAATACCATCTCAAACAGAAAAACCACTCACTTGGTGATGTATTTACTTGTCCTAAAATTAGATGAGAGATGGGCACAGAAACATTGGGAATGCTCTCAGTTTCAGAGGTGACCATTCCTCACTACATCTAAAATATTTCCATTTAAAAAAAATGAAGAAAGGTGTAGTTATGATGAGCACATGACCAAGAAACACAGTTATGAGAAGAGGCAGCAGTTAAGGCAGTACTTTTTATATATGGCACCAACTCTCTCTAGTAAATGCTGGGCATATATTCCTTCTGGCATGCCCAGTACAGGGTCCTTTTTGCAAGCAAAAGGTAGCAGAGAGAGAGGGACTGCCTTAGGCAAACATAGGAACCTTCCCAACCATGCTGTGCAATCAGTACCTCTATAAACTTCATGTTACCTTCACAGCTCTCTTGTCCATTCATTCTTCTGACATTCACAGAATTAAAAAATGCAGGCTAATAAGAACATAAAGACATAAGATATAAAGAAATCTGTTAATGGTTGGGTGAGCATCTTTAGATTTAAAGGTAAAAGACTAACTTTAACTCCTGAGTCCTAAATTTGGAATGCATGCATGATATTCAGCCGGCCAAATGTAAAATTAAGTCAGTAGCTGGATTCTTATGAGGACACTTATGGAAACTGAGGAGAGTAGAGAAGTGAATGCAAAAAGTGAATTTTGACACAGCTAGAACAAACCAATGAGGTAATGTTTGTATTTAGCCATGGTATTGCTGACATTGTTCTATTTCTATCACTTAAGACAGTAAGTTAATTTTTTTTAGCTTTACTTGTTATTTTTAAAATTTTCTTATAAATAATAATCTTTTCCTCGTTTTTTTCTTTCTTTTGTTTTCTTGTTTGTTCTATTATGTCCTAATGTGCCATTTGTTCGTATTATTAAAAAAATCACGTGGGATATGTTAAGGGTTAACAGTGTAAGACTACTTACCTTAAATGACAACCACAGATAAAACTAGGATGGTAACTGAAGAAGCTTGGCTTAGTGTTTGGACTCTTCATCAAACAAAACAAAACAAAATTAGAGTCTTTACTCCCTTTTTATGCTATAAAAGTTATGAATTTCTGCTTTCAGACAAAAGGAAGCTATGTTTTAAATTAAGGCAGACACTTTCCAAGAAAAAAATTCTGTTTAATCAAAAATGCATCTTTCTGTCAAAGAAATGTGGAGTAGAAAATTCTCAGCCAGCTCACTTCTGTTTCCTATACATTCTCATGGGATTAAGCTTCTTATTTCAAATAGAAGAAAGAGATCTAAAATCCCCAAATCATGCATTTCAACTTCCTATCATATGTCAGTCAATTTTTCCTTCAGTTTTCTTTCTCTGCAGTCAGCTTGTATGTTTCTACTTAGGCATTCAAGACTAAGAAATAGTTAGAAATTCATCATCAATCTTTATTCCAGGACAAAATAATTTTGAATGATCTGTAATTAATCACAGAGATCTCTGTTTTTATCAGCACTATAGGATCTCCCAAAAACAACCCCTCAATATGATACCTTCTGTTTTCAGTGTTTATTTTTTCAATAAAAAGCCCAAACTTCCCCCAAAATAAAATGCAATATCTTTCCAACAGGGGGAAAATATTTTCATATTTTTTCCTCACAGTAATCCTCACAGTAATCTTTTAAATAACTTTTTCTTAAACTCAATAGAAACGATGAAAAGACAATCATATTGATTACATATTCTTCAAACAACTGTCACCACAGAACATCATAGTATTTGACTATAGCTTTTGAATTACTGTCTTTGTTTTTGTGTGCAGCTCTGCTGCGGTTTAATAACTGATGGGAATAGTGGTCATGTACAAAGAGATCTTTATTTTTCCAATTGACTTTATATTTCTTCTGATCCTCTTCCTGTCTTTACTCTGCTTTTAATATGTGCAATTTCATTTTGTCAAATAGGAATGTTTATACTTAAAGAAATTGCCTATTTCTTTTCTCATAGCTGTAGGTACTGATTTTTGTCTCATAGACCAGAATACTGTGGATTAAAAATTCTTTTCTATTGTGGTTGCAGCACAGCAATATTCTGTATTGTATTAATTCAGAAGTTCAGTACTTAATGAGCTTTCATTATGCCACAACACCACGAAAAGTTTGTTCACTAAATGGATGCAATTGAGGATTTAACTCTTTGCTACCATTGATAAAGATGTAGGCTGTAACAGCATGCACTCACAATCCCTCTTTAAAGATATCATCTATTTTAGAAAACAATTCTGTCTAACCAGGTGTCTCCTTTACTGGCCATTGTTTTGCAGCCCAAAGCCTCTGACTGAATCAGTAACAGCAACTGCTGAATGTGAGACCTCTCAATTTAATTCCAGGAATCTGTATCACCCAAGGAAAGACCTAGCACTACAGTCAACATAACCCCAGGATCATGAAGCCCTGTGGTAAGTTCTGTAGCAGCTGACAGATGTATGACGGAAAAAACACCCCAACGTAGTTACTTGACATAAGATCATAAGTACAGGAGTAACCTTACAGCTTTTCAATTTTAAAACAAATATTTCTATGAAGCTGCATTTCCTTTGGAGTCATGCTGTGCTGGGTTGCTAGCATCCAAGAAGCATCAAGTTCACGTCATAACCTCCCTCTCCATGGGGATGTCCTCCCTCCTCTAGCTGACTGTTTTCACAAAACGAGTCTGAAATTAATGAGTGTCAGCTGAGCTCTGCCAACTGAAGCCTGGTCAGCTGAGACTGACCAACAGGTTCAGAAGTTAGTATGGTGAGCTCACTGAAAATTCATCAGGGACAGGTGCAAAATGCTACATTTAGTAAAGAATAATCAGCTGTCCAAAGGAGATCTATAGATTATAATCGATCACATTTATAAATAGTGCTTTGTTATTAAGAAAACCAAACAACACGTTAGATTGAATAAATAAGAATACTTCCTGTAAAACAGTCTGAAATACTTTCTCCACCTGAAGATGATTATGGAATGTTTGAAGAAAATGCAAGGAGGAAAACAAAGGATCAGTCTTTACAACACAAACTCCAAGGAAAGACTCAGCAGGCGATGATATCTGAATAAAGGAGGCCCTGAGGGTGGATATGATGTCTGATGTCAAAAGGGTAAATAGAAAAGAGGAGCAGAAAAATTTTTTTATGTCAGATTTTAGTCGGGTAGGACAGAAAGCTGTCCTACCTTTCAGAAGGCTGAAATTGCATCACGGAAGGCTCAGAAAAGGTAGTATGAAATATTTTTAATACTACAAAAATGGAGCACTGCAATAGACTGGTTGGAAAAATTGCCTTCAGAGAAAGTCTTTAAGACAGAGCTAGGCTCAGGTGCATGGGAATTGTTCAAGAGCTGATCGTGCCTTGGAAAAAAAGAATTGTCTACGTGAGCTCTGGGACTCTCTTGCCACCCACATTTTCTATTGGCTTGTTAATCTGTTGCTGATGCACAGACTTGCAAACAGTACAGCTGTTGAGCCTCATCTTGTTAGGGAACTGAAATAGAAATAAAAGCTGAAGGTTTGAAGAGTGTGTCATCTTTCCTCTATATTGCTCAGATCTGCTTCTTTACAGTCTGATCTTAGGCAAATTATTAAAATCAGATTGTTGGGGAGTTTGGTATTTGAACTACGGATGGTTTTTATCCAGAAACATGAATGAAACAATAAATAGAGCTGGCAAACAATACAAAGAATGATTCTGAATATCTTTGTGCTTTAATCTAAGGAATTCCTTTTCACAGTTATTAAGGGAATTGTTATTTGCTGCTAAAGTTTAAAAATTCTCAGACATGTTGTTCCCAGAGTATATACTAGTTTGACTACAAAGCATTTATAATCTGAATCGGAGTTTTTGGGGAGGGTGAAATTGCTTTGTCTGTTAGTGTTCAATTATTATTCATTGTCTTGCTAGACATCCAGTTAGGCAACAGGAATCATATGACGTAGTTCATATGACTCTGCCACATGCCATGAACAATAGCTAGTGAACAGCAAACAGCTGAGGCAATTGTTTGCATGAATCCTCTAGACTAAAATGTGTGCATATGTTTAAAAATAATTAAGGTAACTATAAACATGGGAATAAATCACAGAATCAGAGCACATGACAAATAGGAAGGAACACACAAGGATTGCAGAGTCCAACTCCTGGCCCTGCACAGGACCATCCCCAAGAGTCACACCATGTGCCTGAGAGTATCATCCAAGTGCTTCTTGAACTCTGTCAGGCTTGGTGCTGTGACCACTTCCCTGGAGAGCCTGTAGTTCACAAACACAGAAACCATATGCTTTTAAAGCCAATTTAAGTCCAACTAATCAGTGAACCAGTCCTCATCATGACCAAATTAGTAAAAAAATAGTTTGCTGAAGCAACATGTGAAACCTTAAGTCTGCGTTTTGCGTGTTCTATCAGCTCAGTAGAACAAGAGGGAGCACAGGCAGCACTAAGGGCATATAGAGGGAAGGAAGATAATGTCTTCACCTATCATGTTTTGAGTGTGACTGCTGCTTTGGTTTTCATCCTCCAATTATCAGAAGTGATCACACAGAAACTAAGAGCTGATGGAACATCTTTAAGCCAGGTGCTGCCACTTATCTGCTCTGGTATCTACTTTTTGCTCCCACACTAATGAAAAATGATTTCAAAAGAAATGAAGATCCTGTTTCAATAAGACTGGGGAAAAGATGTAACCTAAAAAGCTGTCTACAGGCTCAGGAATAAGTGAAATGTTTTGACAGGGAAAAATATGTGTTGGCAACATTGCTCGACTCAGATTTCAAAAGTAAAATTGAAACCATGCTTCTACAGGCTGCAGACGCTGACAACTGGAAGCCTGTTCTGCAATATATAGTAGTTAAGAATATGCCAGCCAGCTCCTCCTCTCCCCACTTTCTTGCATGTACAGGACAAATACATTTCTAGGAAAAGAACAGTCTGACTTGGTAATTTTTTGAAAACAAACAAACAGAATCCAAATCTTACTCTCATCTGACTGCAAAAGGTTCAGAGAATACATAGAACATCTGTATCTATATATAAAACTGCAAGGAAGGTGATATTCTTCAGACTTCTCTGGCCCTTTCAGGTTAAATCTGGGCTGAGCCCATGTCTGTGTGGTGTCAGCCTACATGAGGTGCAAAACTGGACCCATGAATGACTCCCATCTCAAGAATCTAGACTTCAATACCAAGAAGAATGGTCTCAAGTAAGATTGGGAAGATAGGCTTTATAAATTCATTTGATCAGTTTGAGCAACAACTGTGAAAAGTGAAGTTACCAAATCCTTATGACCAGGGAAGTACCAACACTTAAGGCTAATAAAAAAGCTCAGAACATAAATATTTCGAATTGTATGTGTTGTGTTCTTAGTTTTCTGGCCATGGTCACTGCAAGATAGCCATGCAGGACTTCTCTTTGTGCAATTGATAAAAGAGTTTTGGACCAGAAACTGTGAATGACAGACAGTCCACTATTTCACTGGATCATTCAGAAATAAAATCCAAAAGAAAGGCAAATCATTCTCTCTCAGTCTCCTTCTGTTGTGTTCATGTGAGGACATCTTGAGACAAAGCAAAGACTCCCTTCCTTGAAACCTATTGCAAACAAAACCATTAAGTAAATCTAGAATATTGATTTTTCTCTTTCCTTTTGGACAGAAATTAGTTGTTTCACTGTCTTTCCCTTGATTTTTTTTTTCATTTTCCTCCTGCAACATTATACAAGCTCGTATGAGGCAAACTCCTTAAGGAATTTGTTCTACAACCTTCCTTTAAGGTTTCCCAACTCTATATATTAACTTTCTGCTGACATCTGAAGCTTTGTTTCTCAGGGCACTTAGCAGAGGAGAAAGCATATGTCTGAATCTTTTTTCAAAGAATCCATTCTGCAGATTCTGTTCTCGAAGAAGTGTATTTATAAGAGATGCTTCAGCACTTCTTGGTTTGGTTTGCAATACAGATGCTGGTATATTAGTGCTCCAGTGCACAGGGAGTTTATATGTATATATAGTTCTTTCCTAAGTATGAACTTGACATGGCAGTTGAAACTGTGTGGTTCCATGTGCTGGTCTGCTTAGAGAGAGACTCTCTCAGGAACCCTTGGGTGATGCTCCTCTCTATCTCACATGCAGACAGGGCATAGCAGAGCACCCTTCTATCTGCTCCAGTCATGTCCAAACTAGCTTTGTCCTAGAGGAGCAGGCACGCAGTGGTTCTGATTTTGCCTCCAGCAAAGTGGACAAAAAGGGCTTTCTGGAAGGCAGCAATAATCCACAGCACCTTCCTCTTCATGTGAGCAGTTACATCAAGAAAAGCCTTCAGTGCGACCTCAAAGACAAAGTGGTGTCATACAGCAGCACTCTGAAATGCTGAGAGTGGATGCAGTGATGGAGGTTCAAGAGACCTCCCAAACCAACTGCTTAAGAACATGTGAAACTGCAGCCTAGAGGGTAACTGTGGAGGTACATTCCCCACACTCTGTCTTTTGAGTAAATTTCTCTCCTGGCTTTGTGGAGTTGAGATAGGTACAGACTATCTCACCTTTGTCCTTATGCTCTGAATTCAAATTAGGTTAATAAAGTGGATTTTAAGTGAATTATAAGCCTTATATTCATTAACCACCAAAAAAAGTGAAAATGAAAAGTGTGAGGGAACTGGTAGAAGAGAAGAATGCAAAAGTAAGAAGAAAATGAGAAAATGCAGAGCAAACAGAAAGCAGGGAAGAGGCAAGAAGGAATGAGAATTTTCTTCCCATTTTAAAGGTCATTTCCTCCCTCTGGCTGGATTCTCTAACAATAGTAATATATACTACCAGCACCAACACTTCAGGGGTTATTTTTTAACCTATTGAAAGGATGGGAACATTTTTGGCTGAAAATATTAGAACATTTCAGTAAAAAAAACCCTACTGAAGATCATCTATCATCACGCTCATTGCAACAGTGTCTTTCACTTTCTCACACTTAAAATTCAAGTCTTCTGTGGCTGAATAGGTCCCTGGATAATAAGTAGGGATGTGTGAGGGATGGTTAAAAAACCTAAAAGTAAGGATAGAGGGGGGGAAAAGTACAAAGAAAGGCAAGGAAGAGGGATGGAAAGGACTGAAATAGAGAAAGTGAATAGAGATAAAGGAGAGTAAGAGATAAATGGTAAAGAACTTGGCTTTCACTTGCACTGACTACTTTGTGCAAATCTGACATTGAAAAGTTGCTTTTATTCTTTTTACCTCTATTCCAATAAATCTAAATTGCAGATAGACCTTTCTGATTCAGACCTATAAGGAAAGAGAAGGAACAAAAAACAGATTTAGAAAAAGGAAGCAGGAGGAAAAGATAACTAGGGCTAAAATAAGGAAAAAAAAATCTGGAAAATTTTTATGAACTTCAGACTTTTCCTTTTCAGTTGTCACCTACAATTTTTAATAGTTTTCCAAATTTTGAAGTGTTTCAATTACCATTTTGGAAATTTTCCCCCAAACTGAGCTAGTGAAAAATTTTGTTGCTTTTGCTAGCTTTCAGTCATTTCTACCTTAAATATAAAATAAAAAATGTAATTGGAGGAAGTAAATTTAAAGATTTAAAGAAATATCAAGTTTTAGAAAATAGAAGATGAAGGAGAATAGTAAGGATGAAATGAGATTTTTGCATGGGAAAGACCCTAAGTAATAGTAATATTAACAATACTGATGACAACCAATCACTGAATGCAACATTTTAATAAGAGGATGGCAAAAACAGATGCTTACATTTCACTAGAGGAAAAATCATGTGAGCACTCTTTATAGAAAATATGAGAAATAGGGCAGAAATAAAATTTAGAAATGATGTTACAGTGAAAGCTTTAAAAATAGCTGCATATTTTTTCAGTTCTCTAGCAAAAAAGGAAGGCAATATTTTGGATTCAAATAAACATTTTGTTTGAACCCAAACGGAATGTTTTATTTCACTTTGATGTCCTTTGTTTACTCACAAAATAGGTCTCAATGTAAATTTAGATAAATTTTTAAGCAGAATAACATTTTTTTAAAGTTTTTAAAATGTCAAAATAAACTACTTAGAATGTTTTGCAACTCTTTTCCAGGGATATTTTTTCCTCATGTCAAACCAGCTCCATAAATTTGA
Source organism: Lepidothrix coronata (assembly GCF_001604755.1). NCBI lineage: Eukaryota > Metazoa > Chordata > Aves > Passeriformes > Pipridae > Lepidothrix > Lepidothrix coronata. The sequence goes on along the minus strand of NW_016690346.1, from coordinate 206,149 downwards.
CAATATTTACAGATAGTTACAGACGCTCTTGTTTTGCATTTCCCGTCTTGTAAAACAGACGACCTTTTCTGTCAGGTATTGTATACAAAGTTAGAGACTGCTTTTAGATTTCATTTTGTAGCCTTTTTATTTCCTTTATTTCTCATCATTTTTACTCATCAATCTACTGGAAGATTTTGGAAGCCCAAAAAGATTTCCAGGTTTGGGTTTTGGTTCAAGAGACCTCCCAAACCAACTGCAGTGCTTTCTTCTCTGAGGAGGCCAACATAGGCTGGGTGTAGTGGCATGTCCTGGTCTTGAAGGAGATCAGCACTAACTGCTCTGAGGATCTCCACATGGTCTTCTGCCCTGACTCGATGTTAGCTAGATCTGAAATGCCTCTGACAAAGGTTTCTTTGATCTGGCTGAGGGAAGCACTAATCTTTGTTTCTCAGATTGGCCTTTAGAAATGCCCAGGTCACATCTGCTCCATGCAGAGTCAAAGATAGCTTGCAGCTGCCTGTAGAGGATCAGGTGAACGTACTTTCTTAACCCCTCCTCTGCTTAATGAGGTTGAGGGAACAGGTACCACTAGTAAATCAGATTTTATTCCACTTCTTAAACAGTGAAAAAAAAATTTTTTTGAACCAACATAAGCAACAGATGTGGTGATTATGAGTGCCTTGTGATCCAGATAGATACTTGGTCTTACTAGAAGCTTCTTCTTCCCTGGGACCTGGCTTGGCTCCACTGCTTACATCCTTGTCCAACTGATAGAACTAATAAACTGTATTGAGATAATTCACTCTGCTCTTTGTCAGTAGATCTCAAAGCTGTTAATGCTGTCAGTATCCTCATTTTAAGTTCACAGAAACAGAGCCTCCAAGAGGGAAAGCACCTTGCCGACACTATTTTGGCAGAACCGGAAACTGAGCTAGTGAGCCCCATCATGGTGCCCCAAGCACCAGTTAGCCTTCTTAGCTCTGTCACAGTCTATCGTGGTGCTATTATTGCCACACTCAGTTATGGTCTTATAAAGAATATTTTGTTACCTAATGAGTGGTTTAAATGTGTCCATCAGTTTTCAGGTTTCAGGGCAATGCCTGCTTAAAAATGAAGAATGTATCTCAGGTTTTTAATCAGGACAGGCTCAGGTTTGATTTCCTACCAGCTTTATGCCGACTTGCATTGACTTTTGCAAAGTTACTCATGATTTGCTATGGAAAGAATGGGAACAGGATCAAATGTACTGGGTGAATGGTTTTTAAATTGCTTGTTTTTCCCTTCCTTGTCTTGCAGTTCCTATTTTGTTAACCTCATGTTTTAAAGTAACTGTATGTTATATTTTCTGAAATCCACTACGAGATATATTCTACTCTGAATGTATACACATAGCTTCTCCTAATAGTAGTGGAAGTCATGAACGTATACTGAATAATACAATGCAGTGTGCATAAATCCTATGGGGAATCCAAGTCCTAGATAGAAAAAAAAAAGAAATCACAGTATTTCAAAATGCCAGTTGTAACATTGCAGTGAGTTCCAGGCACATGTTTGCCAATAATGAATGGAAGGGTGCAGATACAATATTGGAACTGTCTCCTGCAGAGTGGTATCATATATAATCATACATACTGTCAGCTTGCTTGATTATGTTCGGGATTGCAAGCAGCACACACAGAAACAAAGGAGAATTTCTTTTGTACCTCAAATTTAATTTTTATGAGAAATATATGGAGGCATTAATCGGTGATTACAGCACAGGAACAAAAGTTCCTGTATCTTTTTATATTTGCATAATAAACACACCTTTGTGAATTCCTTTTAGAAAGATAATCACACATTCAGAAAATTTCACTTCCTTAAGAAAAAAACATTTACAGTGTTAAATCATTATAGCAATTTAATTAATTGCCAGTGTTTCATTTAATGTACATAAGCAGCCCACGTTACTAATTATCTTAATTTTGTAAAATCCATGATCACAATTCAATCATTAATCAGCATATCAGAACTTCACTCCATTAGCTGCTGTTTGTAACAGGGCATCTCAATTGATTATGCTGTAGATTTTTTATGGGTCTTGTTTTATAAATTGAACCTAGTCAAGTAAACATAACATTTGGTAATAGTCTTCATAGCAACTGTCAAAATGACTTATTGTTTTTCCAGTCCTGCATTCCTTCAGAATTAATATTACCTTTGTGCTCTTTATAACACTTATTATTAAAGCTATAAAATTCTCTATGTTTAATGAGTGGATGTTTCATTATATGTATGGTTTGCTTGACAGATTGAAAATTTTTCTAATCTGTTTCTCTTTTCCTCTTGATTGAAGGATTGTAAATATGCAATTAGCAGCTGGAGTAGAAGTAAAAGCAGAAAATGTCAACTGTCAAGCAGCTCCATTGAAAGACACATGATGCTTCAAGTTAAGACAGAAAGACAAAAGCACCTACCAACAAGGATGAAGGTTGCAAAATCTCTGTTTAAACATTCTATTAATCTCTTCCATGAAATAAATATAGTTAATACATCCAGGCATGAGGAATCCACTATGAAAAATGCAGTTTACTTTTGTAATAAAGCTCTGTGTGGTAACGCTATACTCTATTGCCAGTAGAAATTCTGGACTCCACTTCTGTTATAATTCATAACATATATCCCTTTATGTAACATATGGCTGGCCATATCACAGTAATGAGATTGATTTCCCAAGAATATACATGGGAAAAGTGTGCAATACGTCACTGTTGTCTAGAGTACCTTTCTCTCCTAGACTAAAACATATAGTTCTGCTTCCAAGCAGTTGATTACTTCTGTGTCCTCTGTATGAAAACCTGGGTTTGCCTTGGCTCTCTTATGCAATGGCTGACTATGCTTTCGTTCAGCACCGTGGAAGAGGAATGCTGAAAGGAGGCAAGAGGGACATATAGAGATATTTGTTTCCATTGACAAGCCAAAAATAACTGTTTGCAGCAACATGCTATATTTAAAGCCCTATAAAAGCTCTAAATAATTAAAGAGACTGAATTCTCTAGATATTCCTGGTTATCCATACCAGTAGGAGATGTTCAGTGTGAGGCACAGTGAACAGAATGAGGCTGTTTTTAACTTATGCAATAAAAGTTTGCCAAGCCAAGCTGTGCAGAGGTATGAACTCTTGCCTGGACAACTGCCCTGTTAGACTGTCCTATTAGACCAGAATTAACCTTTCTGTTTCCTTCTTAGAGGCAGTTACCATAGAGGTCCTTAGGGTTTAGTGTTGTGAAACATGATTGTTCAATGTGTGGCTAAATAACACAGGGTTGTGGGAATAATCTACCTACCAAAGATTCCAAAAGCTTTTGATGGCTTTCTGGCCAATAGACTAGTGATTCTGTGCCTTTCCCTATCTTCTTCATTTATTTTCATATAACTTTTGAAAAGGTAATTAAGTGCCTCTATTATCTCACAGAGCAGATTTCCACATTCTGTAGGTCATACATCAAATTTATTCCAAATTTTCACAGTACATAACATTTTAGTTTTGTCTGTCATATGTTAGCTAACATGCATTAGGTATATAATCTAAAAATGTCATGTATATCCTGTCATCTGATAAGATGACACTTAGAGAAATATCTCAAAAAGCGTCTGTAGAATGGTAGACAGCTCTGGTATTGATCAAAACAGAAACAGGTCCACTGATGATGTCCCCATTATGTTAAAGAATAAAATTTATTCCTGCAAATCGCACTTATGATTCTTTGGTGATTCAGCTGTTTCACATAGGTAGGACAGATGAAACTGCTGAGAAGTCTTGTGTGTCACAGTCTCCCATGGGATGGGGGTCCAGGCTCACCGAGGCACATCTGCATGAACCATAAGCATGCTGCTGCAGGTCTGTGCACCAGCTCTGCTCTACTCCCAGGGTGCTTCACTGGCTTGATCACAGCTTCTGAAAGAGTTCTATGGTAATAGATATGTTGGCTTATAGTTTGCTGCTTTTGGAGAATGTGATAGTTGACACAACAGAGAATGGACTTCACAAAAGGATTAAAAGCAAAAAAGCAAAACCCAGAGCAGTTAAAATTTTCTTGACCTATGTAAAATTTTGAATACATGTCAGAAAATGTCTTAATTTTCTCAATACTTATATCCCTCATATTATTCAAAGTCTTGAGTATCAGGAATCTGGTTTGATGTACTAGTTATCGCTAATTAAAACACAGATGAATGGTTAATAATATGACACACTGTTAAGAGATAAAGTATGACAGAATTGTAATCTAGTTGGTCCAAATTATCCAGGGAAAACCATAAGAAAAGAACCAAGCAGGAACAGGTTGTCAGGAGCTAGCAAGGGCTGGCCAGGAGAAGGAGCCAGGCAACAACATCCGAGTGCAATGACAAGTCTATTTGAGGCAGTGGCCTCACTGACCCCATCCCATCCCTGCAATGGGGCAGGGCCAGGGATGGCAGCCAGGGTCCCCTCAATATAAACTGGACAGTAATCCTGTATTCCTTCACCAGGCAGCCATTGAACCAGAAAGAATAGAGACCGCTGGCTCTACACCTTGCATGAGCTAACCAGAAATTAACTTAGTTTATGTTAAACAGAAGAATTAAGTAAGGCAGGTCTATAAACGTGGTTTCAGCAGAGAAAACATTTGCAAATTAGTTAACGAAGACTGCTGGACTGAGGACCCTGGGAATGTGCATTTAGAGAGAGCTTGACATTTCTTTAGGACAAGGTGCTGACTTGTTAGGGTTTCTATCCAAGCAGTGGGGAAATAGGAGGAATTACCAAGCTGATGTGGTGCATGATAACCTGGCAAGTTAATTAGTAATAAGGAGAAATCATACAAGAAAATAAAAAGACCTGAAGTAAGAGTCAAACCAGAGGTCAAACTGTATAGGCCTTTAGTGAGAAATCGTACAAGTTAGACTGATTTGCTTTCCAAACAAACAGCAAAAAGTTCTGTATATGTACAGTTAACCCTCCCCACCCCCAAAGAAAAAATTCAAGGATCACTACTTTGCAAAACTGGGCTAGAGATTAAACAAGATCTAACTATACCCAAAACCTAACTCAATAGCTCCAACTGGTCCTCTGTAAGAATTTGCTATAAGAATTTAATTACTGTTAGTAAATATGTCCTGAGCTGTCACAATTTCGAATCTGAAACTGACGCTAATTTACGTGCTTCAAAGTGTAAGTCTATTGTTACTGATTAAAGATCAGGGAGAAATCCAGTGTTGAGAGGTATATTACTCCTCATTTGTGGTTTCTTTTTGCTGTTTCTTGAGAAGTGTCAAATGCTGGCCCTTCTCAAACCAAAACCAGGAATACTTTAAATTAGTGTAGCAAATCCCACAAATCACTTAATTACTTTGTTTAGCATTAGTTAAACAGATCTGTTAAGCATGCAAGTAAAGCTTTATCCTGTCTGAGAAGCAATAGCAAATTTGGAATATCTATAGACAGAGAGTGGGCTATTTGTGTGCAGAATTATCCTCTTTGTGTTCCAGGACATTTATTTTTAAAGAAGGATTTCTATTCATGAGTAGAAGACTGGACTGGAAAGGTACTCCACTTTTCACAGTTCATATTGTCTGTTTCACTAAAGAAAAGAGAAAAGTCCGCAGAGGAATCCAAGTTCCATGTAACTCTCTGAAGACGGTGTTCTCATCAGTCAGTCTTTTGCATGTGACATGTGACTTAGAGGAGCTATTTTGGGACTATTTCTAGGATCTGGTTTTAAAACATCGAGTGAAAAAATAAGGAAGTGGGTCAAAAAGAATGAGAAATAGTCTGAAATTATACTAGAGAGGATAATATTTTGTCTTTCAATGTGGTTCTTCTTCTCAGGATCCCAGGGAGGGGGCATTGCCAACTGAGCATCTGAGTGATGTCAAGGTCCCAGCTCTGCTTCTAGACCACTGTGCCAGGGATCAGCAGGCTGGGCAGTGGATCCCTCCCTTCTCCAGAGCACCATCTCCTCCAATCCTGCTTCCTCTGTGCTACTCAGACATTTGCACTATGCCTCTCCTTCTGCCAGCATACAGAAAAGCGGGGAAGAACAGGTAAGGAAAGGGTTAAAGAAGAAAAGACATCTTTTCCATGTCACAAAGAATTTGTTCAAGAATTTAAAGATTTCAAGGTCAATTTCAAAATTATGGAGTTGTTCCCCAGAATAAGAGATATTTGATTTGACAAAAAACACCCCCCTTTTTTTTTCCCCTAAAGAAATTCCCTTATTTTCAATCTACTGAATTTTTGGCATGTACCGCTTCATCAGTACAGTGTAAAGATAGGAGGTAATCCTTGTCTCCACCTCAGATAAAACGTCTGTACAAACTTCCTTCTAGACAGCTTTCTGCTCCATCTTTTTTTTTTGTATCCATTCCTTTCCTCTTTCCCACCCCATCCCCCAAAACATGGGGCCAGTTTTGCTAACCTAATCAATCACATTTGAATGAATAATTTTAAAGACATTTAGTTCAAAACTCTGTTAGATAATCTTGCTTAAACTAGAGGAAACAAATATACAAGACTGAAAGGACCTAATTGAAACTAGAAAAGGAAAACATTGTCACTATAGAATTCCAAAATGCCTGACTACCAAAGATATGAACGTGAAACAAAATGCCCTTTGTTTGACTTTCCATTGAGTGCTACTGCCAACATTTCCAGAACCCCCATTATTATTCATAAACAGAATTCTCCATAACACCATATAACTGTCATGTAAGCAATACAGATTGTATTGTTCCACAAGAAATTTTTTTTCCTAAAAAAGCTTGGCTCAACCTTTCTTTCTCTCTGGCACTGATGCCCATTTTACTACAAATATATGCAGAGAAAAAAGGAAGCCAATACCTGTAACCACTCATACACTGAGCTTTCACATCTGCAACACCCACATGCCAACCTCCAGAAAAGGTCTTTCCCAGGAGTGGCTTTGAGTTTGGGGCTGACTGGTTCCCCACTGCCTCCTTTGTTGTCAGTCCAGTGCTCATGAAACACCACCATCAAATGCAATCTCTACTAACATATTGATAACCTTAGTACTAGACTATCCAAATTCATCAAGCTGCATAGTTTGCAAGAAGGAGAGAGGAAAGTCATTATTTAACTACTTAAAAATTACTTAAATTAATTCCTGCCCACCTTTCTGAAAAGAAATCAAAAGCTTTAGGAAATGGATGGCAATCAGTGACAAGATCGAAACCCATATGACTGAAGTGTTAGCAGACCAAGCCAGATGAAGTTGTATTATATTTAATGCAGATGTGTCTTTCACTTTAAAAGAAACAGCTGCTTTTAGTTTAAATTTCATTTACGATGGAGTCAGAGATTATCAAATGCCATTCCCCATTCACTTCCAGCCGCCATAGGAAGCAGTATTAGATAAAACTCACGCAAGGAGGTATTCTTTGCTAATGCTGGCTACATATGAGGGAATTTAAGGAAAAGTGAGAATGATAGGCAAAGAATCAGGACACAGTGAGAACAGGCTCTATTTGAAGCTAAACTTTCAGAGAACGATAGTCAAAGACTGCACAACCTTAGGGAGCATAAGATCAAAGGTCTATCTAGCCTGTCTCTAGCAGAGGGCCAGATACTATCAAATGACTGTGAAAATCGGAGGTTTCGGAGAGGGATCGTTCCCCTTCCTAGTTTGAAAGACTTATGATTTATGGTCTCCTTGAGACAAAGAACGATCCAGGCCATCATGTTTAATCCTGTCATTAACTGATGGTAGAAATACTATAGGATTTGCTATATGAGTTGTTCTGTGATAAGGTACTCAGATCTACAATTTTAAGCTTACTTTAAATCATGAGGTTTTTTCCCTGTGACCTGCAATTCTAGGCTTTTCGACAAAGAACTGTTAAAAATAAGGCAATAAGAACACTAGCTACAGATCATTACCCTATATATTACCCTACAAAATATCTGATTTCTATTCTGTCATGTCATTGTCTTCTTTTTCACTGAGTGTTGTTTATTTAGCTAACAAATGTTTAGCACCAAATACGTTTTATTTTCAATTGTATCCCTAACCCACTTCCGTGAATATAAATAAAATAATAACAAAAAACCTCCAAGGAGTCCAAATTTCACTCCAATTTTTTGTTCAAAGGTAAAAAAGAGATCAGTTAAAAAGCATGACTGATCTCTCTGATATACTAAAGCAGAGACACCTGCATCCAGGCTTTTAACTTAAAATCATTTAATCTGCTTTCTTTTTTCGTAGAATCATAGAATTGTAGAATCATAGACTGGCTTGAGTTGGAAGGGATCTTAAGGATAATCTAGTTCCAACACTCCTGCCATGGGCAGGAACACCTTTTACTAGATCAGGTTGTTCAGAGCCCCATCCAACCTGGCCTTGAACACTTCCAGGGATGCAGGCATCCACAGCCTCTCTGGGCAACCTGTTCCAGTGCTCCACCACCCATTTTTCCATGCTTCAGGATGCAGTTTCATTGAGGTTTCTATTTCCACATTGGAAAATAACATAATTGAATTCCTGTGGAAGTAATACTTGATATTTATAGAACATGTTTTATCAAGGCATTCTTGAAAATGTGTCACAAACTTTTTTGATTGATGATATATGCTAAATAAATGAAACTTTGCTCATCTGAGTAAATAAAGAAGAAATGCAATTTTTTTTTAAATAGGGGGTGTTGTGTGTGAAAATATATATATTGTGAGTGAAAATACATATGTGGAAACAAAACTCTTTGGGTTTGCCCTTAGTAGACTGCAGACATAGTAGTAAACTGAGTGAAACTGAATACATTTATTTACTGCTTCTTACTAATGAACATTGAACAAAAATGAACACAAAATTCGTCCAAATTTAATCATAAACACCTTGCTTTATAGCAAAAGTCCATGAATCTAGGAAAAAAAATTTTAATCTGTGCTGTACTTCTGTTCCCCTTATGGGTTAAAACTGGTGATAAAAGAAACAGTAATACTGAGAGTACAGATAAATATTATCAGTTAACTGTTAGCAAGAGTGATGGAAGTAAAATTGTCATTAAAGACTAGTAGCTTTAAGCTTAAAGATTTCAGAGGAGTCTAATAGTCTTTGGTTCATGCTACTAATTGATGTTAAATTGGAAGCTGTGCAGTGGAAGCTGTGTGGTCATTCACTGTTTTGCACTGGCAAAATATTTTATTTTTTGCTGGTAGAAGCTTGTTCTACTGTTAAAATGATGGTGCTTCTGAATGCAAATCTTTGAGTAGAGAAGTTAACTTTTATATTTGTCTCGAAATCTGTGTTTTCTCAGTGAAATTATTACATTTTACCTTGGAACAAACCTAGAAAATATGTGCCAAAAACATTAGAAAATGTATATAAACATTGGCAGACTAAAAAGAAATTATTGCCATAGTAACTGGGCCCCAAATTTGCAGACCTACTTATACTGATATAACCCAGAGACACTCCGTTGTTTGCCAGGTGAAGCTTGACATTGGTGAAATGTGAGATCAAAATTTAGCCCGGGGACCTTGAATTAATTTTTAATCCTAAATCAACCTTTAAAATCTCGTGTAGGGGAGGATATGTATAGCTCAACAGAAGTTACATTTTACATTTCATGCAAACTTTCTTCAAAAAAATCAGAAGGAGTAATGTATCTATTGAATAAGTTATTTTAAATTTTGGTACATCTTAAGACGGACTAATATGCAGGGGAGAGGTTTTGGCACTTTGGTGAAAGCTTATTCATTATATAAGATGAGCATCATTCAAGTGCAGAATACTCTATTCATTTATTGTACTCCCAAACCCAGGAAGTAGTTGCTGATAATGATTTCAGATGAGGCTTTATCAGCCTCTTTTTATAACCATTCTCCATTCATAAACAACGGCCACAGAATGAACAAAAGTGAAAACTGAAAGAAAAGAAAATGTTGCTGAATCCTCAAATTCTCTAATAGTTGAAAAGGTAAAAAACCTAAAAATGTGGTTCTGCCTTGACAGCACTAGAATAATTTCTTTTGAAAAGAGCAAAATCCTTCAGAAATAATAAAAACAAACCCACAAACAAAGCACAGGTACTTTGTGACCTGATTATGAAACAGCCCTGTACTTACCTGCACTCCAGCTTTCACAAAGATAAGAGTTTCAGCCTTCATAGACTGACAGAGACTGATGGTCCAAAAAGGAGCCTGAACGAGTTGTACACAGAATCTGGAATACAGTGAGTTTAACATTAACAAAATGAAATCCTTTTCATGGAATATTGAATTGAATTGGCCCTTTGAACTTATTGTTGCATATTTTTTAGCAAATCTTGCTAACACCCACATAAGGCTGAATGTGTAACAACCGTACTCAGTTACCAAAGCTGAGATTAGAAAAGATAGTTATCCAAACCCTCAATCATTCATTGAGGATTAATTAAGAAACTCTCCTTGCTACATAATTATTTCCCAGCAATTTAGCTCAGGGCTTCATGTGTTTAGCTATGAGTCAGCTGAAGGATCCGATACGGTTACTTCTGGAAATAGGAAATTGGATAGATGGGCTAGCAATGCATTTTGGTCCCTGTATTCCTGGGTCCCTGTTTCATATCCAAGCAGCATTCACAGTGCAGTCAATACAGGCTCTTCACTTGGGTGCCATTAACGACCATCTGAATCCTCTGTAGACTCAAATCAGATGTCTAGATTTGGGCATTGTACCACATTTTTATGTCAAACTTCCTGCATTTCGTGCTGAAAATGGGAAATGAGTATCCTTTTTTTTTTTTCCTGAAGCATTAGATTTCTGAAATTAAAATAAATAAGGCAAAGCTGACTAGTTTTCTGACTTGCTTTCTGGTCAGAAAATTTTGTATCAAGCAGAAAGTGAGACATGAAGTTTAAATTAGGCACAGAGACACCAGAGTTAGAAAAATCCAGTAACTACAGTCAGGATTCGACTTGATATAATGTGTTTTCAAGTTTACAGCTGTGGGATTTCCACTTCAAAATAATGCAAAAGGAAGTGGATGCAAAGAAATTTGACTGAAGAAAGCTGCCAGAAGAGCTACAGTGTGATGGTGTTTTTCCCAGAGTGCTTGTATCAGTGAAAATATAGAGCAGCAGTCCTGTAAATGTCAGCAAGGCCAGATACCATTAGAGATTTATACAGAGAGACAAAGCCGTTTTCCATTTAATTCAGTATTGAATTCAAAAGCAGCCAATTTAGATCTTTGATGTGAAGTGTTCTTTCAACGTCAAATCCCATTAGAAAATTAGGACCTGATTCTTATTTGTATGAGAATATAAATGAGAATGTAGGACATTTGCAAAGGAGAAACTATCTATGACAACACTAAGGTTTGGGATTCATATTTTTTTTACTGTTCTGGAGCAACCTGAACTGTACTTCAAGGAGATAAGAATCATACCCCGAAAAGTCTGAAACCCACAGGAGCATAGATATTCACTATGGAGCCAAAGCAAACTGAGAGATAGAGTTATATTCATACCTCGACCTGTGCTAGAAACAAGTATGAGGTGGTGCAGCCTCACCTTGAATCTTGTGACAGTTTTGGTCACCATAATATAAGATAGATATTAAGCTATTAAAGAGTGTCCAAAGGAGGGCAATGAAGATGGTGAAGGGCCTTGAGGGGAAGCTGTATGAGGAGAGGTTGAGGTCACTTGGTCTGTTCAGCTGGGACAAGAGGAGACTGAGGGGAGACTTCATTGTAGTCTACAACTTCCTCATGAGGGGAAGAGGAGAGTCAGGCACTTATCTTTTCTCTGTGGTGACCAGTGATAGAACCCAAGGGAATGGTCTGAAGTTGTGTCAGGGGAGGTTTAGGTTGGATATTAGAAAAAGGTTTTTCACTCAGAGAGTGGTTGGGTACTAGAACAGGCTCCCCAGAAAAGTGGTCACAGCACGAAGGCTGATAGAGTTCAAGAGGCATTTGGATGATGCTCTCAGGCACATGGTATGACTCTTGGGGATGGTCTCATGCAGGGCCAGGAGCTGGACTCAATGATCCTTGTAGGTCCCGTCCAGCTTGGCATATTCTGTCATTCTGTATAAACATGTATACGTCTCACATTTTCTCTTAAGAAAAATCTCAGATGAGTATAATCTCTAATAGCAACCATAAGGCAGATCATTTTGTGAAGAACCTCAGCTATATTTCTGAAAAATATATAGATATGAACTTGGATTGGAGATGGGGCCCAATCTATACAGGAAAAAAAATAGTATTCTTTTTTAGTTCAGTGACAAAATGCGGAGAGCTGTGATTTGGCCTAACATTATGGCATCCAGGCTTGAAGAAACCTTTTGAAGCTAGTATACACAACAGTATACTTTCTCTATAAGAAATACAATTCAGCAGATGAATAAATGGTATGAACAACAGGAATCCTCAGCTTGAACAGGTCATGTGCAAACTGGAACTGATTAAGGGACTGACCTCGGTTTGAAGGGGATTTTCTAATTTTACTAAGAAGTTGGGGATAGGGGTGGGTGTGGGTATGATGATTTGGATGGAAAAGAGCAGAGCAGAAACACTGCAGAAGAATGCAGAGCAAGTAACATGAAGCCTCTTAGACACTTGAAGCAGAAACCTGAAGAACAGCTAGAAGTGAAAGAGTTTCTGGACAGAAACGCTAAAAAGATGTTTGGAAGAAGGAAGGAGTAAATTGGTTCCCCTCGCTTCTTCCCTGTCATCTTCAGAGAATTGAACCTGAATAAACAGATGCCACTATGCATAGAAATGTGAGTCCTAATCTGAAGAGGAAGCAAATTGCAAAACTCTTACCTTCCTCCCCAGCCCCAGTGGCTACCCTTGGGTCAAAAGGGATCCAATGATGAAAACAGATGAAGAGGAATCTAATGATATTAAAAAAAAATCTGGTCTACTGGTGCTGTGTTAGTTGTTTTGGGTGGCATTCCTCCCTTTTTGAAATTTTCTGTATATTTTGGCAGTTAGATAGCATTTCAGCGGAAGTTTCATCTCCCACTCAAATTATGTTGTACATATGCACGAAGTACAGCAGTGGGGAAATGCAAAAAGTATATTTTCTCTGGTAGCTGGTACCGTGTGTATAATTATTTACAATGAGTAAGCAATTTCCTTCAGGTCAGACATGGAGAAATCTTTTTACATTTGTGAAGATAAAAGACAGTGATCTTTGTTACTTGTATGGGTAATAGCTTCTTTTACCTAAAGTAAAAAGTAAAACCAGCAATGCAGAATTAAACAGAATTAAATAAAGGAATTTGTTCTGTATTAATATTTTTCTAGGGATTTTAAAGATGAGAAGTGCAACCTTTTTTATGTGTTGTTTCTTTTGTCTCTGCTTATGCATTTGTTGAATACAAAGTTTCAGAAGTCATCTTTTTATAGGAAGTATAATATAGTGATTAGGCTAAAACTAGCATATCAGGACGAGGAGATCCGTGATGGGGTATATCTGCAGAAGTGGGCTTTGTGATCTGCTTTTTGTTTTGTAGCAGGCTAAACTGTAATCATGAATCTGAGACCTTCCAAATGCCTCAAAAACTGTTCTGAGGATTGAAATCATTGTCAGAGAAAGCTCTCTGTAACTAACAACCCAATTCATCCCTGTTGTAACTTGGTTTGAGACACTCAGTCACAGCTAATTGTTTTTATGAAGCAGATAATGCAACCGAATGAGATTTAGGGGTATAGAGAACAGTTGGGGAAGTTGAATATGAGAAGCAATTTTTTTTCTGGATGTTAGTTTCTACCACTCAAAAGTGCTATTATTACAGCACACAGTCAAGTCAATACTGTCTAGTATTTTACTTCATTTCAACACAAAATTAAATTTATTAGCTAAAAGGAAAGCATTACAAAGCAAACTGATATTCTGTGTCTGATGCTGCCCCTAGTCTTCTGGCTTGTCATCCCCCCATCTATCTTTTTAGAGCTGTTTGTGTTCACAGTCATCAAAAGAACATGATGAAAGGTGATTGATGAACTGTTTTGCAGGTTTATAACAAAACTATACTATTAGGAGTTATTATTTTCTATACTGCAAACAAATCCCTGTGTTTTTTAGTCCTCAGAGGATCTAATTGATGTCTTCACAAATTGTATGCAACCACAGCAGGTTGCAGGGGGAAATTCTGACCTCACTGAAACCTAGGGTAAACTCAAAGAATTTGATGGGGTCATGATTTCATGTGTGATGGCTATCCTAAGGCTCTCTGCACTATACAAAGGTATTAGTGTAAGGCTGCCTAAATATGTAACTTCTTGTTATAAACAGATTACTACAAAAACAAACATGCTATTGTAAAAATTATCTTGTGTGTTTGCTGTAGAAGGACACTCTTTGCTTATTCACTGATGTCTGCAAGGACGAACAAGACCTAAATTCAGATAATGCATGTGTGAAGTCAGCCAAAATAGAAAGAAGTTTATATATATCTGTTATCAGAGTGGTGGCAAATGCTTAATGCTTATAACTTTTTAAAGTATGCCAAGGAAACTCCTCTATAGCAATGCAGTACTACGTAGCTTCTATTCCTCAACAATGTTCTGCTCTGAAGGATCTGTCCTTTAAATAAGGGCAGAACTCAAGAAGAAGTGAAATTGCAGGCAGAGGAAAAATAATTTACATTGCTATGAAGCAGTATTTCATTTTGCCATGGCAAGTACTGTACACTTCATGCTAACAGGAAGTATGTTAAGAGAAAGATGAACAATAAAAATGCTTCTAATACATTTATTATTGTAAACATAACATGCATTATATTCAAACACTCAGTATAACTTACTTAATGCCACAGGCCAATTAGATCATCTCCAATCACATGTGGAAAGAGCTCAAGCTAATCTAATTTGCCCAAGAATGCTCCATTTATTTCTGTGTTTCTAATGTTTTTATACCATTATAAAATGATCACTAAACATGCCCTCCAGTATGGAGCCTCTGTGCACTCAGAAATGTAAGTTCGGAGGACCATTCTTCTAGCAAAACAGTGTTAACTGACTGTTCTTCTAAATTATGTTGCTTAATGGTCAGTGAACATGTGATTCTAAGTAGGGAACACTTGGATCTACACCTGAAAATACTGCTGCTAATATTCAATTGCAAGTGAAGTCAATTGTTTAGATTATCAGAGGAAGGCAAAAACAGCAAACCACCAAAAACCCACTACAGCCTCTAATTTTTTTCGTTCTGTGTGTTTTCCCCTGTGGCAGTGCTGATCTTTACAGTGGGTTGAATGACTCAGGAATTTTAGTTCTCGGGATCTTCTGGTTCTAAATAGTTTTTTGTGCATTCAAAGTCCTAACCGTACAACAAATAATCTGAGGCTATAGTATTGTAAAACAATATATGGGAAAAAAAAAGACCAAAAAACCAAACCAGAAAATAGTGCATGAAGAAAAGTCTGCAGTGATATTTGGTACTTTTGTTTATTTTGTTACAAGAAGGGTTAGCTCCACAGTAAAAAGAGCAATGGAGAAGACAGTGGCACCATTTTACTATACTGTCTTTAAATGAAGGGACATTTTATGGCTGAAAATGTTGTTATGTTTTATGAAAAATCTGGAGAGTGCTCACAATTTGACAGACACTTCTAATTCATAGACAAGGGGTACACATCACTGTGTAACAAGTTGAAGACTTGGGTCTTATGACAGGAAACATTTTGTTTCTTCGTGTTTCAGATGGGTTACATTATCTCATTATTTCTATCTAGTGGCATCAGAGTTTATCATATGGATCAAGTTAGCCCCAATAGTCTGTTTTTCCCTCCTTGTCATCTTCACTAGAAGTATTTGATCAGTACACTCACGCAGTTCGAACCACTAACTCAAAGTTGGGTTCTTTTTTCCTTTCCGTTTCATTTCTCTTAACTTTAATGCATGTAATACCTTGTATTTCACTGCCACTGGGGAGCGTCATAAACATCCAGAAGATTCCTATGAAAGTTTCTCTAAATATTTTCTTGGTAAAACCAAGACTGGGACTGTATCCATCAAACCCCAGAAATATTCGCTGCCATGTGAGACTCATTCAAGCAGTGTTCTGCAGCTGTAGTTGTAACTGCATTGAATGTCTTTAATAAAACTGTACTTTTCCCTGGAGTGATTGAAGTAAAACATAATATTTTAGTTATATACTCTATCTCATATGAAATATAATAATCTGAACTTACAGTATGTTAAAACCCTTCGTCACAGCACAAACTGAACAGTAGGCAAGGTCTAGTGTATGTTACAGGACATTAAAATGAGCATTCAACCAAAAGAAAATCATAAACTGACTCTGCCATAAATCTTGTGAATCCCTGGTGGTTATTAAAATTCCACCAAAATTCACAGGTGATTCCAGTCAGTCCAACTTATCAACCTTGTGGACTGATTAAAGCAATCACACTATTATGAATTAACTGCTGGAAGTAGGATTTTGTAAAATGCAACACAAAGTGGAAGCTTTGGCTTGCTTAATACTGAAAAGTTAATAGGAAACTGTAAATTTTAGGAAAAATATTAGGCCAGTTCATAAAAATCTCTGTATGCAAGGACTGATCCATTTTTCTCTACATATTTCAGCATTCATCTGCTCAAGTAGCCAAATCATTTATACTGTAACCATTTTCAAATGCCATTCATATATACTCTTAAAAGCTAGGAGTTTCTTGTCCATCCCGCTCCCACTTCGGCTCTGGACTTCAACCTCCTCCTTAATAAAGCAGGGAGATGTCCATTTACAGACAGCAGGAAATAACTCCATTAATCATAGAAAAGGATTCTATATGTAGAAAAAAAACATGTACCACACTTTTTCCACATAAAGACGTGATATTCATATGGAAAGGGCCTGAATTAATTTTTATGAATAGGGCCCTTGGTGACTAATTCTTTTCTGAGGAGGGTAACAGGCAAATGTTATCCAGATGCATTCCTCTGGAATTATTCCCAGTTTCTGGAAGTGAAAACTACTGTACCTGTAGTACAATACAGGGTAGTCAGTGAAACTTGATATCAGCATAAATAGTGCAACTGTGTTCCCTTAACTTCTCGCCATTGCTTTAAAAATCTGATCCGTTGTAAACATCTACCAAATCACCTCCCAGTAATTCAGTAATACCTGTGCCTGTTTATACACAGATCTGTGTATGGGAGGTAAAAGTAACTCTGTGAGGTTGCAATCCACCTCAACAACTGAGTCTAACAAAGGTCTTCCAGCTTTGAAAATTTTTTGACTCCAGCTAACAAAGGGAAATATTTATTCCATTTAGAATGATTTTTAGGATGGAAACACTTATACCCATCCTGCTTACACAATGTTAGCACAGTGATTTAGAGTCCACTGTTACAAACAGTCATAATGATACTAAAGAAAATACTCCTGCAACACCCTTTTTGGAGTTTATTCATGGTGTACTACTACTTTTCACACATAAAAGTCAAAGTACTCGAAACAGTAACCGCTGTTGTGGTGAAGGTATGGACATGGGGCAAGAGGATGTGAAGGGACTTGCACAAGCCATTCAAAAAAACATCTCCAGTGGAAGCCTCAAGGATTTTCAAAGTTAAGCATTAGAAAATCCTTAACAAAGAGTTCTAAGTACAGACCAGCCTTTCAGTTTGTCTCCAGTGTGGTTATAAGTGGTTTCTTGTAAGTGTTGGAACAGTTTGAAAATACCCCTTCAGAACTGCTAACAAACCGTGTTGTTGTAACACACTGTCCAGCTATTTGCCAAACTAAATAAGAAAAATCTCACTTTTCGGATATAAAAAAAAAGCCCATTTTTAACCCTGCAAGGTTTATTTGTTCATATGTGTTTTTATATTTCTTTACAACTACAAAGCAAGAGGAGACACTGTGTATATATTCTATATCCTGTCACTACCTCTACTTTTTTAACAGCTTGTAATTGCTTCCAGTAATTTATGAGACGTTAGATTGTAATTTCTACATATGAGTAGGTATTTGGGTTAAGAAATTCTTTTAGGCACTTGTTAGAAGTTTTTAAAATATATCAGTTTCTCTCCCAGTTGTAGCCATTGAAAATTCTTGTCTACCTGTATAACTGGTAGAGCGATATAGGGATTTCCAGGGGTTATTTCACTGAACTTAAGACAGGTATCTAAGATAAATCTTCTTTTTGAGATATGGTCCTTTCTCTGCTACCCATAGAAAGAATTTAGACAACTGTCTTAAAATGGAGGCTTATATTTTAGGCTACTGTAGTTAAGAGAAACTCACAATTAGGATCCATGTTGCCCTCTCTCAGACTTCTTTATGAGTCATGCAAAAGAGAAGACATGTTTAACTGACACACAGTCAGAAAATAAGGCGCTGATACACATTTTAAAACTCCTAGTTACAAGTCAGTAGTTCCAGAAGAAGTTCTGACATGACTTTTTCATTAGGAAATATGTGAGAAGTGCCATATTTGTGGTAGCATGATTGGACACAGAGTTTATTGTCACTTGCCTGAGAAAAGCTATGTCACCCTGACTCCTGCTTACACCAGCACATAACCATCAGACCTTTGTAGCAGATAGCCATTCTCTGAGCATTGAATATTACAAAACGTACCAGCAAACCTCATCTGATATGAGGTTTTGATTCTAATTTGCAAAGATACTCTCTCTACCCTTTCCACAGACAGGTATCTACTCTGACTATGTAATTTAGATAAATACGTAAATATTTGTTATTTGAAAAACAAATCACAACAAATTACCACTTCTCCTTCTCTTCCAGGTACTCCTTGACTAGAAATTACTTTCATATGTTCATAATTTTGATGTTCTTCTCTAATACAAAAACAGGTGTTTCTTGAACAAAGGGCGGTCCAAGATAGTAGTCAGAGCTCCTGTGATATAATCTGAAAGGATGATTAAAACCTTCAGATTATAGTAGCTTCTCTGGAAGATAATTTATCTAATGAATTTCAGCACAAAGCAACTTATTTTGCAGGTTCCAAAAGCTTCTTTTTTAACAAGGCAAAGAGTTGGTCTTCTGTTAGTACTCAAACTGAAAATGTTTCACAGCCTTGTAAGAAACAAGTCTTGTATTCAGGCACTATTAAATGGACACTTTTTTAGTGCACTATGAAAAGTGGGGATTGATCTGCATATCGTATTTTGTTTCACCATAACAAATAGATATTTGGTAGCGAGAGAATGTATAAAACATTATGGTGAAAATAATATATGGTGAAAATAATATATGGTGAAATATATGTGAAAATACTGTATGTACATAGATGGCTAATCCTCTAAAACACTTAAACACTGGTTTGTTTTTACTCATGAAATTACTGTTTGTCATGTACTTAAGTATTTGCAAAAGCTAGATCTTTACACAGTAAATGTTGGATTTTTGGCACTTAACAAATGTGAGAAATCACACTTGTGTAAGTTTCTTCAAATTTGTAGCCCAGTTCCCACAAATATTGTTTTCTACTACTGGAACAGAGCTCTAAGGTAGGACATTTTTCCAAGTGTTCTTATTTGCTGGAATACTGAACAAAGTCCCAATGCTAAATGCCACACTAGACATCATGAAAGAATATCACAGCTTTTGTAATATCAACAGAAATAAAAACATAATACCTTATGCTGACTGGAGGAAAATCTTTCTTCTGATGTTTTCTTCAGTTCTCTTTGGCTTTTTCCTTGTTCATTTGTTTTATTTATTCTGTTTCTAAGAATCAGAAACCAATAGACTGGTTTCCTTGACAAGATAATATCCCAGCAGCCATAGTCATCTGGGCTGGAGAAAATCAGCTGTCATATATGCTGTGAAATGAAGCAAGAGTTTAAAAAGGCCTTATAAATAGATCCACTCCTCACTAACATCGAAATGGATTCTTCCCCTTCTCTGACTTAATATAACCTGAATTTGACCTGCAGGGTATATTGCAAGGCTCATCTTTTCTCACTCTATTGAAAATGGGTGTATACAATAGCTATTGTAAAAGCAGAGCATTGATCAAGCAGGGAGGGAGGATCAGTATGTGAAGAGATGTTTCTTAAATTGCTCTATCAGGTGGTATTTTCAGATTACATCAATGGCTTTTAGGCCATATGAGAACTTCTTTTTTCACATTTACAGGAATCTAAATAAATAAATAACCCTGTTGCATGAGCTATGAGCTATGAGCTGTGAGCATTAATTTTTCACACTGCCTGTTACTAGCCTCAACTGCTCCAGTTGAGATTTCTGGGGTCAGGCAGTCATCCTGACAAGGTGGGTAAAATGCTCAGTTTGCCAAGGAATATAAATAGTACTAATTTAATGGCATACCATCCTTGCTTACAACTAAATATATTTCTCTTTTTTTCTTTCTGAGCTGTCAGAGAGCATATCCATCTACAACAGCAAGTTTCTTTTTGGTATGTGATGTAGAGCTCTTATGACTGTTATTTTCAGGGCTGTGCCTGTTGAGCAGGTCAGGCAAAGCTGACGCTGACCACCCTAGTACCACTGGCAGTGGCATCCCAGTAGCATCCTAGTGATTCTGACTTGTAACATCACCCCTGTTATTTTATTATTGCAAAACAATCACAATAAACTGCTAGTTAATTAGGGGTTGACATTGATTCCAGAGTCAGCGTGAATCAGAGTGCCATGCACAAAGTTTAGTAACACCTGGACCATAAGTCACTATGGCATATCCCACGAGCAAATCCAGCAGCTCTTTCCCCTCAAAAATCAAGATGCTCCATCAGCTACATTGAACTGAAATATGAATGCTCAGGTGCTGCATGTGCCAGTAACAGCACTAATCACTCTCATTTCAGAGTTGGTATTAAAGACTCTATTCATGCCACAAGGAGAGTTATGCAGCTGTTCAGTACTTTCTTTTAGAACATGCATGTGGGAGGTAGGTTGCATAATGAGACATAGCCCTATATTATGTCCTCATCTGTATGTAGGAGGATTTGAGCAAGCAGCAGCATATCTCAGTTTAAAAAAGGCCTTGAAGAAACACCTCTTTTGGTTTGTAGAACAGATCATGGGATCATTTCAAGATGTTTCTGCAGCACCTCAAGAACAGCAAAACCCTTGATTTTCTTTCTAATGAAATGGAAGAAAGTTGCTTCCTGGAGATCTGTGCCACCAAAGCAGAGGTCTTACTGGCCACACACACTGATGCTGCTTAACAATAGCCACTTGTCATATGGACTTGTGCTGATAATTTAGCAATGATGTTGTTGAGATCATGATTTTGGGTGATAATTTCTGTAACTTTCTTCTCATTAGTTTCTCCAAGACCACCATGCCGTCCCAGGAAATCCTTTCCCTATGGACTGAACATCTTTCTCCATCTTTCCTCACACAAAATATTCTGCTACATGCCCGTCAAATTGGCCGTGGGCATAGAGATACACTGTTCTTCAGGGTACTGTGATGAAAATTATGATTCATATCTACAAAATACAGCTCCCAGGGCCAGGGCAGAGTCATGGGGGTAGCACCACATATCTTTGTGCAACTTCAGAACCCATGTCTGGGACTAAGGCATCTGGTAAGCATATAGAAAACACTCAGTGGATATATGGCTCTATTATCGGTTTTTATCACCTATTGTATCAATTTCTGAATTAGTAAAAATAACCTCAGTATTTATGTATTTTTCATGCCAATACTTTTACGTATAGTTGTCATAGACTGACCACAAAATTTTAATTACTGCTATTTAATTTCTAACCAATATACATATGCCATTAGTATAACTTTATTTAGATAACATTGTCTGGTTTCACAGAGATTCATAAAATGATCTGCATTGAAGAGCACAACCTCTCAGCTGTCACATTATCAATACATTGAGTTCTTTATGAATAATTTTCTATTTATCTCTTCTAGAAGTAATCAGAAAGGAGTCACTTTAAATAAACTTCTATTCACAGATGATTGATCGATTATAGAAAATGTAATTTCCTATCCTTTCCAAAGATCTAATTTCATATATAACTAAGCATTTAACTATATTGGAACAAGTTGATTTTACTTTTCTCATGACAGAAAGGTTAAATCAATGACTTACAGCTGACTGTTGAATCCTCTCTTACTTCAAGTATAGTTCCCTTTGCAAGGACTGAGCAGAACAGAAACTATCTGAATATATGGCAATTTCAGTTGAAAATATTTGAATGGAGAATGTGACCAAGTATGTGCAAGCATGTGACTCTAACTACAAGGATTCATCATGCCATTTCTAGCCCAAAGCACTGAAACGTTGCATAACAATAAAATACGCTTATACTGGACATGATGTGCTTTCAACTACCCTGGTACAACTCAGGAAAAACAGTGAGGCAGCACCTAAACAAATAAGCAGAAGATGGCCCGTTACTGCTTGCTCCTCAGGAAGAAAGCATATGGATATTCAGCAGTTTCAGTGTGTAAAATAAGGGGAAGGCACACTGAGCTGAATGGGCTGACCAGAGGTGAGGCTCCAGGGAAGAAGCCAGCAGCTCCTCCTTCTCTCTGTTCCCTGAACCATCCTCAAAGTAGGACATGCTGGCCCTAGGAAGTCAGAATGGACACCGTGCAGATGGTGGGCTGGACAGCCACTGCAGCCATGGGGACGGCGTGTCTTATCTAGACTCGTCTGGCCTTGTTGTGGTTTTCCTGCTGGGCAGCACAGAGCTTACACTGCATCCCTTTCACTGACCCATATACAGTGTTCCCTTCTGGCTTGTTGAATACTTCTTGGGTTGCTGAACACTCAAACAGTTTAAAAATACTATTTAGCAATATTATGATCATATCTTGATCGTTGTCAAGTGTGCTGAGGCATAATTTCATCTCAATGTCTAAAAAGTTTATGACTGCAGGTTTCTAACCACAGAAATTTTCCTACCAAAACTGAGTAGATTGTAGCTCAGGCCTTTAGAGAAGGGGAGGGATAAGCCATGCCATGTGATAAAATAGCCTTTCTTTGTCAAATATAGTTGGTTTCAGTTATGACTCAATATGAAAAGACAGGTTCCTAAAGAAAGTTTCCACATTTCAGTGCCATTCATAAATATTTTAACTTGCTTTTACTTAATGCACGAATGAAAAAACCATAAAGAGGATTTGACCTTAAACCCTTAATTGACAAAGACTAGTTTAAATCCTCTGCAATAGCCGACTAATGCAGTACCATTATGAATCATAAGGAATCTTAGCATGATGCATTCCCATTGTCACTGAACTAGTTAAAGCCAGTGAAGCATGACTAAATTGTTGTGACATTTTCCCAGCCCTACTATTACCTGTCAGATGGGAAAAAATCAAGGCGTCAGGACAAGCTTCCATATTGATGTGCTTGCTGTTGATATTAATTGATGTAAATGGATAAGCTTGTCCATCAACAGTAACAAGCACATCTGCTCATTGTAAAAAGAAATCTTCTTAACCTTCTGTTCTTTTCAGACTCCTTTGATATGAAAAAATAGTCACTTCTATACTCAGCAAATATGATGTTTATTGTGCTTGTTTTTATATTTTTTTCTAATTTGCTGACAAAATGAAATATGAACTCTCCTGGTATTTCATGTTTCTACTCACAATGGATTGAGTTATACAAAGTAGGACATGGAAAAATTACAAAAGCCAGAACAAACAGGGTACCTAATAGTCTTACATAACTGCGAACAGTCCATATCTGCTTTAATCCATCATCTTCCTTACTGCTCTTCAGGAAAAAAAAATAATATTTTTCTTTCTTTCTTTCTTTTTATTCATTTTAAGTACAAAGAAGTTTTCCATGGACTAAAACAGCAGGACTTTGCCTGAGAAATACTATGGAGATCTATAACAAAGACTCCTTCGAGTTCTTTCCTGGATGAATTTACTAATTCCTGATGAATGCTACATGTTGTTATACAAACAGACTTCCCCTAAAGATCTTATTGGCAGTATGGTGCCCGTGACAACAAAGCCTGCTCATAGAAGGCATACATTTATTTCAAACGTCATCCTCTGTCTTATGATTTTTTTCTTCTGCCTAGTTAAAAATAAAAAAGTAATAACAATTAAAAGTACAACATAAATAATCATGCTGAATTCTGTGTATTTTCATTCAGCTATGATTTCAGTCTGGTTAGAAATGTGATGTCTCCTAGCAGAAATAAAGTATGCACTGAGCATCATGTTTGCTGTTTTGAAATCATATTAATGAAGGCAACCACTGCTGCAGACTATATTTAGCATTTCTGTTGATAGAAAGAGAGAATTCAGAAATATCTTCATGTTGGTGATATTTACTGGAAAATAAAACCAAACACTGAGAGAAAGATAAATGGAAATGTAATCAAGTTAAACAGAAATATTTTCAATACAGTACATAAGAAAATTGATACATCTTGAAGAGAAGCAAACTGTAATGTTTTTGAAAACCTCAATATTGTTATCATCTAATACAAACCTTTAACTTATTTTTTTCTGTTTTATCTAACAGCTGTACTATGAAATTCAACTAATCTGAAAGTAATGCTGAGATCTGAAGCAGGCATGAATACCGATGAAGGCTAAAAGGATGCCAAATTAAACCTCAACTCATATCCTCTTTGCTGTAAAGTATGTTGGCATATATCTTTTTGCAGAAAGGTCTTACAGTCCTTCTGAGGCTGTGGCTACAAATCCAGACTGTATGCACCTCCTAGGAGTATTTTAAACAAAGAGTACCAGTTAGGCTATTGTTAAATTATCCCGGGTTTGTTTTGCACCTCTCACACTACTCCCTAGCAAATGAAATCTTCCTCTGAAGTCTGGAAGTTCCAGTTAGTCACTATTTATAACATTGACACTCAAGGGAAAGTGTAGAGATTTCAGTACTATCCAGATTACAGCCTGGGAAGCTATTGTCTCCCCAGCACAGCTGATGCAAGTTGTTTAAGAGTCATTTTTCAGTTGTTTAAGAGTCATTTGAAATAGCCAAGAAAATGTCAGCTAACACAAACACATCACGATGCCTGATGTGATACTTCTCTTCTTTTGAATCATTCTTCCATTTCAGAACAGAAAAACAAAACAACACGTTGAAATTTCATTTCAGCTTGATATATCTTTTGATCATTCATTTCACCTGGGTCCTATGGGTGCATTTATTTGTGAGCCAAAAATTTTCTGCCAATGTAAACAAGTGAAAGAGCATTGAGGAGCTTCACTGAGCTGTAGGCATTTACCAGAGCAGAGACCATGTCCCAAAGCCTTTATAAAATAGAAAGTTTTTTTTTTTAAAACAATTATGCTTGAAATAAAAAATAGCTTTATATCAGACCCAAAGAGGCATAACATTCACTGCAGAGGTATAATTCACTTTGAATCTAAATAAATAATGTCATATTGCCTCTATTTTCTCTTCCTAATGGTTTTAAAGACTGAAAAGTTTTTCGTATAATTTAAAACTATATTAATCAGTAACTCTTCACATTTTTGACCTAAAGCAATTTTGGAAATATTTCAAATAAATATCATTGACCAGAAAGAATGGAAAAAAAGGAATTAAGTGGATCAAAAAAAGTAAATACTTTTTGTAAGCAAGACGATATAACATTTTATAATCTCTGTATTTATGTTTTGTACAGAGACAAAAAAGGTATTTTGTTACGACTCATCCGTAGGATATTAAACTACCACTTAACTACCACTTGGCCAAAATTCACAAATTAGCAGCAATTGCATTAAATCCCCCCACAGATACTAAATAACAGCTATGATATAATCATAAATTATTCCTCTTAGGATTTGATTTTATCCAAATATAAATCAGATAAATTAAGAAATATAGGAGGAAATAACAGGTTTAATCCGATTAATGATTTTTAATAATCACTGATCTCAATTGTATTTTAACTCAAAACCTAAAATTGAATGCTGCCTCATCTCCCTAGCAGTCCAAACGACTCTTTGAAAACAGAAATAACGTTATGACAGTATTTAATTTCTATTGTGGAAGCTATATCTTGCAATACAGTACAGAGAGCACTGCAACAATCATTGCAGTAGTTATTCAGATGTTCTTCAGCATCCAATAGGTCATGCTATGATTTATCACAGCTTTCTTAATAAATACCAGGACAATGATCTAAACCTTTTATCATTTTGATTATGAAATAACTCAATTGAACTTCAAATAATTATTCAGTTCTAAATTATTGTAACTCAGAGCAGAAATTACCCCTCTCTTTGGGTGTGTTTGTGTGTGTGAAAGTGTCTATCAATACAACTACTACTTTTCAGTGAAGTTATATCTACTCTAAGCACAATCGTATGGTTCAAGTCTTTGAGACTTATAATCACTATATATGTTAAATGTCAAACAAATTTAAAGACAAAAACTGGGGAAGAAACACTTGCTTATTTAGACCAGAGACATGAGGTAAAAAAAACCTCTATGAAGGGAGCTGTAACTTTCTTTTAACTAAAATGCATATTTGAGATGATGAAACAATTCACAAATTCATGTATAATTTATAATTTTTCAGCAAAAACATTTTAAAAAGTCAAAACACTTCACTCTGACATTTTCAAGTGAAATGTTTTGATTTTTTTCATTTCAAAACAACTTTTCATTTAGAAAAATTTACTAGCATTTTCAATGTTCCCCTGAATATTTAATATTTTGGTCAATCTGAAAATAAAGTCTCAGATCTCTTCTTTTTGAGAATATTAAAAATGTTCAAATTAATTTTTTCAATTGGTTATTCTTTATCTGCTTGATCAAAAAATTCAGTTAGTCCCACAGTTCTTCTCTAACAGTCCTGTAAGACTACTTTGATAGGCTCGATACCCATTTTAGCTTCACTAAATAAACATGAGAGATGTGCCTAAGCTTCCAGCACTGGTGTTACTGCTCTGTAAATGTTAATAGAACTTTGGCCAAGAATATGTGTCCTGTCTGAGGAGGAATGATATATCAGCAATAGCAGTAGATGGAAGCCCCTACAGATCTCATGCTTCCAACATTCCCTCCTTTCACCACAAGTTTAACAGGAGGTAAAAAGCACTTGCATGGATATGGTCTATATGGATATGCTGAGTATGATTACCGCACTAAGGGACTGTGGGATGACACTACTATCATAATATGACTAGTACCCATTAGTTTGTATTCAACAGGTCACCACCTTCTCTCTCTGCTATCACGCAAATTTCTTGGCACAAAATTCCCAGATAAAGTGAAAGAGTCGATTGAAACATGAAGTTTAAAAATAGAGAAGCTGGATTTTGTCTCACTCATTTCTAAATAACAAATATCTTGACATTTATCTTGTTTATTTGGTTCCACAACCCCCAAAAGAGGTCAGTTTTGTATTCTAAGAATGATATGGAAGTGAAGCTGAATTTGCCAACACTTTCAGAAGGATTCAGATGGACTTTGGATTTAATGGTGAATTTAATATCTCATGGGTGGATAGGCAGTGGCACTGAAAGTGTGGAAGTTGGCACGGAAAATTTGAATTCTTTGGTATTATTTTTACATGCTTAAAGAAATTGGCAAAGCAAATCCCACAAATTTCACCTGCCTGTTATTGCAGGTCACTGATTTAGGTAAATCTGTTGTCATTCTCCAAGGCATTGAAAGAGTCAACACCAAAGAAACCAAGAGCCTTGGTTTTGTTACAGTTGAGCCTAGAGCACCCTGTGTGTATGAATTAGATGATTCTCTACTCTGAGAGCCCTGTGGAGAAGAGCATTCCTCCTGGGCTTGCACCTGGGGTCAAAAGCATCAAAAGTTAAGAGGCAGCTTTGTGAATTAGCAATATCCAGATTCTCACCTACTTGTTTTTTTTGTAGAATAGCTATAAAATATCAAAAGCAGAAGGCAGACACTTTTGCAGAGGGGAGGGCTGCAAGAGACAATGGGTTAAATCTTGGCCAAGTGAATCAAATGTACAGGGAATCACCCACCTGCACAGGCTAGAAATAAGATCATTTCAAAGCTTATAAGTGAACTTGATGCTGTCCTTTAATGTGCAACTAAACAATTCATAAAGTTCATGGTTGGAGTTGACCCCTGTTACTGTGCTCCTTCTTGGCAGTATTTCTAGGAAAAAGCTATTGCACAGCTGCAGGAAACTCAGTACAGGAGAAGAGAGGTTTATTTGAAACAAACCAAGGATTATCATGATCAGATCCCTACAGACATGCTGACTGTGAACCAAACAATATATTAGATATCAAACTGTACTGACCTGAGATATTTTAGACTGGGAGATCTCCAAAATTCTATATTAGACTTCTATAATTAGATTCTTCACATGATTACTTTTTTAGTTGGTTATATAAAAGTTTTTTAAATCACATGAAATTACACTCACAGCAATTGAAACAATGTGTTTGTCTGTAATTTATCCTGCTCTTTTGAAACTAGGATTATTTTATGTCGGAGAATACATTTCTGTAATACATGTGCTACAGCAGTTAGGAGTTACCAGATTTAGTGATCAATCTGCCTTTTTGTGTTTTCTGTGCAGATCCCACTTGCTTATCAATTATACTTTATTTGATAACTGGGGGTCTTTCAGTTGTTATGGAAAACATACAAGACACACTTTCATGATGCACAGAATACTCCAAGCTACAACAGATAGTAGAGTTTCTGAAGTACCAGTAGATACATAAACAGACCAAAAAACACAAAATCAGCCATGAGAATACTCTTACACTCATTGATGTAGTCATGCTACACAAATGAATGAACATGAGTAATTTTGGCGCAATTCCTGACCTTAATGGTTCAGATGATGCAGATATTTGCCCTATGCACTCAGCCAGTATAGTATCTGCCAATACAAGAACTGAAATCAGATTTAAAAACAAAGAATTTGCATACATACATGAGGAAAAAACTTTGCTTCTCACCTGGAATGGGCTATTTGAAAGGGACAAACAGTGTCAACAATCAGTGACCCTTTGTCAAGGTTTGCTTTTAAGATTGCCTATCTTTAGGCATTAAACTAATATAAGTTTTTAAAACAAGAAATTAAACCTTTTGGTCTCTCTCTAGAGCAGCTGGAAGAGATGGTTTTCTGTGAGGAGTAATTCATCTAAGAATCTTGGGACACTAGAGTCAGGGTGTTAGTCAGTGTGGATATGCTCCTAAGGAACTGGACTGATAAGAGGGGTAATTAGATCTTTAAAAATATTTTCTTAAAGTGGTAAATGTCCTGTTCTCATCTGCACTTTGAAACATGTACACATATTCATATCTTTTCTTTTTAAGAGTTTTCTTAATTTATAAAGTAGAATAAATTATAAGAATCAAATAGTAAACAAGAACAAACATCACTGAGGTCAGCATTGGAACCAAGGAAAATAATAAAATGCAAACTAGCAATTTCTGAATGTGAACTGCACACAGTATCTGGAACTTTTCTTATCACTTCTGTGTGAGGCAGGATTACCCGTTTTAAATTGACTTGTTTCCATAACTGTGAAAGTGCATTTCTGTTTTGTCATATAGGCACAACCATCTCTTCAGGAGAGAAATAACTGAAGATGCCAGAGGCCATTAGCTACACATAAAGTTTCTTTTTGCAATATAATCATATATAGTAGTGCACTGTAGCCATGGTGCTTGATAATATTTTGGGATTCAGTTCAGAGTGGAATGATCTGTTGGAGAAAAAAAAAATCAATCTAGAAGCTTTCCTCAGATACATTTCAACTTGTCTATTTATTTGATTAAGAACCATAATATTAATAAGGACAGGTAAAACTGAATTCGTTGTGCCAGCAGCTCTCTCCCGACCTGCCCTGTAGTGACTGGTTGTCACTGAACAGATGAATGGCACGTGCCTGCTAGAATTTATGTATCACACATCTGGGTCTTGACTGTGGATGCTACTGCAGCCCCAGTCATACCAGTTTCTCCTGGCACAGTCAGCATTATTTCAGAGCCAATTTGGGAGACAAAAATGTCTATAGTACAGCTAAAAGGAACACTACTCTTTCTCATCTTCCTGCTAGATGACCTGATTTTTTCTTCTCATTTTCTTCTTTCTCTTGCCTTTATTCCAACAGAAAGAGTGGTGTACAAGCAATACCAGTGATGATACTGCTGCTGTGACAAAATGTGCTGCAAGACTGTGCATTTTCAGACTGACTTCAAATATTTGATCTGTTCTTTTCTGGATACAAGGCAACTTCAGCTTCTGCAGAAAGCTCCTCCACTCAGTTTTAGGCACTACCTGAACTCTGCTGTCAGCTCTCTATATGGACAATAATAAAAATAACACGCCCAAGACATGATTTAGATTTTAGGTGGGCAAATCATTCTCTACATGAGCTTCTCTCATTTCATTGAATACTGAAAAAAGCTGGGAGAAGTATTCTCTCAGTTTAGTTGCCTTGTGTAGATTGGATCAATTCAGGACTATGGGAAAAATATAAATGCTCATTTGAGCGCTAAGAAGCAAATTATCCACTATATAAACTCCACTGAATGCATGGTAACAATACAGGATAGCAAGGTACTTGAGCAACAGAATGTTGCTGTCACATTTAGTTTAAGCATCATAATATTTGTATATATTTCTTTATTTTTATACAGTTAGAAGTATAATTCACCATCTTGTAGAGAAATAACAAGTCACGGGCAACCAGTAAAGGTCTGTGCCCTAAACTACAAAGATATTGTATTAGACGATGGTAAAGGTGATTGAATTTGAAATGTAAAGCAAATAGTGAGAATGTGGCTCTATACATCATCTGTTTTATGTCCTCTCACATCAAGTGTATCTTGGTGTTAGACATTTCAGCTACTAACTGATCTTTTTTGTTCTTCTAAAGATGGAGTTTCAGACTAAGTTAGTATTAGTCAGCTAAAGCTTTTTCTGATGTCAGGACTAAATAGAATTGCAACTCCAGCTGTCGACTTCCAGCAGCCAATAACAACCCTATTTACTTGGAATTTTTGCCAATTTTAATTAGGTATTTTATATACTAGTATGTGCAAGCACTGCACTTAACTAGTGCCATGTCTGTATATGTGTTCTTTACCTTAAAGACTGGTGCAGTCCTATGCTTTTATAGTAGAAGATAGAAAAGAAAGCTATTTGAGTATTCCCCCACCCACTTTTCCAATATATCAAAATTTGCTTATTTGGTTGCTTTTTACCAGACATACATCTACTCAGAAAGATAGCTAATTAAGTCTGAAAAAGCTTTTTGCAAATTTACCTGCAATGTTAATAAAGTATTTTTACTTTATATGTCCATCTATATGAATATACATATGTACTCACACATACGGTTGAACATATGCTTAGGACAATTAAAAGACAATACCAAGCAAAACCAAAAGCCAAGACAGCTCTGTTTCTGTGTTTATTTAACATGTACCTTTGATTTGAGAGGGAATATTTTAGTGGCATTTTACAGATAACTTTCCAGTGAGGCAGTCGTCATTGTCACAGCATTTTAATTACCCAAGTCAGTTCATTTCCGACACGATTAACTTTTGCAAAGCCATAAAGGTCATGGACTGTAAGTATAAAAAAAAGCTTGAACACTTTGGCTTTAGAGAAAAAACTAACTCAGATTAGTTTTTCTACCCTGTCCTTGCCTGTTCTTAAGTTTTTCACAGCTACAACCAGTAAGCTGTAAGTAGGCAACTTCTTCTATAAGTATGGCTTGACCCTGACCTCCACGAGATGTATTGGAACAACAGTGGGTATTTCTAATCACACTATAGGAAAGGCCTCTCTGAAAGTGTCTGTCACAGCATGTCACTTTGTCATATTTATAGACACACAGGTATTTGAAGCACCCCAAGGTATCTGTAAGTAATTGGCATGATGATTACAATCCACTGCCAGCTATGAATTAAAAGCTAAACAGTTTTGGTTAGCAAACTATTTATCCTAGTGGAAAATTATATCTTTAGTTTATTCAGTGAGCCAGAAATAGAAGAGAAGCTAGACATTGATGTTCCCAGTGTAACTGTGATTTCTGATGTAAAAGGAGAAGGCAAACAAGTTAAGATATATCTTATTGATGTACATCCCAGATGGTTTAAGACCCCGCACCTAATCGGAGTCTGTCAAAAGAATCTCTGTATTCAATAAGCAGTTTGTAGCAAGAGGGGCGTATTACTGAATAAAGAGGATAGTAAGAGGAGTCTGACACTTGAAAGGTCTTTGACAGCCGGTGGCCGACTGCTGATAGTGTTTAGAATACACTTATTATCAGCCCTGATGTATCTTATCAGTATGAACATGGTTGTTTGAAAATTAAACAGCGTGAAAAAAATGGTCTCACAG
The DNA here is from genome assembly GCF_001604755.1 of Lepidothrix coronata. Lineage (NCBI taxonomy): Eukaryota > Metazoa > Chordata > Aves > Passeriformes > Pipridae > Lepidothrix > Lepidothrix coronata. Next base: position 173,938 of record NW_016690346.1, on the reverse strand, counting down.
AGTATTTTTAATACCTTTGCATTTAAATATGGATTTTCAAAAATTTAAAAAACCTCAACCATTCTTCTAGTATAATTTATTTTATTATTTTATACATTGAACAGGCACAATCAAACCATAAGCTCATTTAAGTGCATTGTTATAGTACTATTTAGGCTTATACTTACAAGACCAGAATGAAGCATTTTTATTTAAAATGAGGAGTTTGGTAGATGGAAAGAAAAATACAAACATCTTTTTTTAACCTCCTTTTGTTTGTTCCTTTGTTAATATCTTGCTCTGCTAGGTTTACAAATCCTAAATAAATAGAAATTAGTGCTCCTTACTTTGCAGTCCATTTGCTTTAGATGTTTGCCTTGAGGGACATTTGTGTATTCTACTAATGGCTGCAGCAGAGTGCTGTCTCATTTTCATTCTGGCAAAAAAAGGCTGTTTCCATGGTTACAGTTTCATTTGCTAGAGAGAAACTGATGGCTGTTAGTGATCCCATCATAAGCAACTTCTGTCAGATTTCTTATCAAGTAGACATATTTTGACAAAGTGAAAGATAACACCATAATAAGAGAACTAAGTTGCTACTCTATGTAATGAACCATTTAGCATTAAATGAAATGTGAAACCACATTCTTAAGACTGAAGGTGGAGAGAAAAAAGTAATATTTATAATTTATGAAAATAAAAATATTCAGTGCTGGAATAATGATAGCCTACTTGCTTTCTGTTGTCAAGGTAAATCTAGTAGCACAACACTGATTTATATTTTAGGGTCAGATACAAACCTTCACTGTCATTGGTTTCACAGAAAGGCTGCATGGAACTGTAATAACTTTCAGGTTTCCCTGTGGTAGTCCATCTGGTTAGGTAAGGCCCAAGACCGAGTTAAGGGCTAAATGCATGGCTGGTAGGTCACACCCCCTCCCCCCAGACCCAGCTCAGCATATAAGACTTTGCCTAGCATTTTGCCCCACAAAATTCATGCCATCTCTATTCAGAAGATATACCGTGGACTTAGAAAACTGAAAGAAACTGACCCTGCCCTTTGTTGCTGTGAGCTGGGCAGGATGCCAGACCAAACACCAGATTTGTCCCAAAACATTCTGTTATGCAGAAGGTGTTTATTGGAGCCCTACATAACCTGACGACTGAAGTTAAATATGGTTATTGAAGGGAAAAGAAGACAGTATACTATTTAATATTAGATGGTTGCTTTGTATTTCAACTCTTGAAGGTATCATACAGAGATGACATCACCACATCTTCAGGCTTTCTTGGATCACTATCACAAAAAAGTCTAAATAAATCCTCCAAAATCTAACCACAGAAGAGTAATAGAATACAGGAAATAAATAAAACACATCACTGACATATTAGGATAAAAATAAAATACATGAAAAATATATTCCAAGAGGTTGGAAGAGGACTGAAATAACAAAGAAAGAAATAATCAAGTAAAATTAAATACTTATACCCTGTACATGAGGTGTATACCCCGAGGTTAAGTTAGAGATTTGTAGAGTATATTTGTATTAATGCATAGCAAGCTTTTTCTCCTTAGACTCCTCCATAAATCTCCATCTATATACAGATATTTGTTTAAAATTTAATCTCACTTGAAGCAGAGTATCAGTTCATTATTGCCCTTCACTTCTGTAGTCATTCAGCTTTACAAGTGATGTGAAATGCTATCAGACTAAAATGATAGTGCCTGATTCTTATCTAAATTGAAATTTTTTTATATTTCTCCAACACATTTAGAAATAGGATGTAACTCTTTAATCAGTTTTAAGTAATTTGTTATTACCCAACTTTGGAAAGACACTTTAGAATAGATGAGAGGCCAGTTATTGTGTAGACCTACTTTGCACTCAAAATGCACTCTGAGATCAGAGTTATATGTGAATTTGAATCACCTCCAAAAAGCCTACTATGCCCCAAGGTTTTTCTGAGATACAAAAGTGGTTGATGTCCTGAAGATTCCTATTTAATTGTTTGGTATTATAAATGCTGTAGAACATGGAGGTTTGAAAGAGTTCACTTGAGTACCCTAGCTCGTGTGAGTCTTGATCAGAATCCTAGCATAAAAGTATCCATTAAGCACTTCTAACTGTTTTTACCATTTTAAATAGTATTTACGAGCACAGTGTGAGATATCATCTTGAAATGTGGGCACCAAATTTAAAATTAGTGGCACTGAGGTCATTATTACAACATAGAATCATAGAATGGTTTTGGTTGGAAGGGACCTTAAAGAACATCTGCCATGGTCAGGGACAACTTTTACTAGACCAGGTTGCTCAGAGCCCATCCCATCATCCAGAACTGAATCCTGCAGCAGGATTGTTAATATGACAATGCATATGCTTCTGGAAACTGAATTGAGAAGCCTATGTCAACAAGTATGGAAGCATGGCTGAAGCCAAAGTACTTCTCCGAAGTCCAGATGATGAGGTCATGTTCTTTACACAAGAGCCAGCCATGAGTTTCTTTTATACCCAATGATCCCATTGACTTGAATCTGAGTTTCTCTGTCATCTTTCAGTAAGCTTAAAGGATTGGATCTTCTACAGCAACTGGTGATGACCTACTTCAGGTTCCACTGAAGTTAATGATAAAACTTTGATATTGAGCAGAGTTAGGTCCGTGGTACAGTCTTTTGAATATTCCCACTCTATATGATTCCTAAAGAGTTAGTGATGAACAAAAGGCACTGAAGTAATCTGTACTTTTCAGATGGGATTTCTAACATCCGTATAATAACATCAGTGACACAGGAATCGAATGCATGGCACTCTATTAAATTCCATGAGCTGTAATACCATATTTCTAAAGCTGTGGGAATGTTAATATCTGTGTTTGCACAGCAGCTGTGCTTTGCCACAACCTGGGGAATCCATCTGTTTAGAGGAAGGGTGAATGTATACATAACATGAATATGGGGTGAGTTAGAATAGATGTAGGGCCTGAATAACCCAGGAGCTGTAACTTCAACAGACAGTGCTCCCCAAAAGAAATACAGCTTCCTCAGTGCCTCTGACAAATCTAAAATGGACAGAGAGACAACAGATAGGTTTGCATAGGTACTCCAGAAAGGCCTCCCTAGAGCACAAAGTTTTCGAACTTCTTTGTTTACCTTTTCCTTAAACACAAGCTTCAGATGATTGTGCTTCTGCATTTGCTGAAGCTGATGTTGTGAGGAGCACAAATGGATCTTTTCTTTTTCTTTTCATCACATACGTGCTGTTTGCCACAATACCCACAAGGATTGAAATAGTTCTTTTTTTCAGGAAGAGTGGCAAAGATGACTTAACTGCCTTGCCAAGATTACCAGAAATGTCAATTTAAGATAAGCCTTTTTGTTAGTATGATCAAAATATCTAAGTATTTTAGAGTCAAAGTTGACACTGTAGTAACAGTCCTTCTCTGAATTCCTAAATAAGTGGACTAATTTTCAGCAATGCTTCACTTTTACACAGTTTGTAATTTGAAAAACAGTTGTTGTGTTGTCAAGTCCTAAGAACAATCAGTCCTAACATTCAAGTACCTGAGAGTTTTATACGTTCGACTTTCAGTGGGATTTGAGCATTTCATTCTGATAGCTCCTTCTAAAAAAATCACAGATGAGGAATTTTAACCACTGATCATTCTTCTAAAGAAGAAAAATTCTTGTGTAGATGTATTTATTTGTTAAAACCTCAGAGAAAAACTCCATGTCACCTTCTGGTGCCAGTGATCTGCTTGGGCAAACTGACAACTGTGAGCAACAATGAAAACTGACAACTTCATAACCTTGGCAAGCACTATGAGAAAATGGTTGTTCCTTCTGTCCGTGGTGCATGAAGGGCTTTTTATGGCCCAATATCCAGGATGGTGCTCTGCGGGAAGAGGAAAGGTCCTGACTCAAGTAATTTCCTGTTCAAATAAGTAGTAAAACAAATCTAGTAGCATTAGCAGTATCCGAAGAAATTCTGGGTCTGACACATGTGAGTCACAAAAACAGAAGCAAGGAGGCTCCTCCAAGCTAATATGGCAAATACCAAGGTGCAGTTTGGTGGCAGGGTATATCGCAGACAGGTACGTCTTAAGAGACAGGTCTCATCCTACAAAAAAGAAAGAAACAAATTTTCTGAAATTCATGTTTAAGTCACTCAGTGTATTGATGTAACACATTTCCAAAGCAATTTGCCATTCAGCAAGGGCAGTGACATCAGTTTTCACAGGACATATCTCAGCATTCATGTAACAAATGGAAGGGAGAGCAAAATTTACCATTTTCAATAAAAGTGAGCTCAGATATGTAATACGTAAGGTAGTGTACTGATAAGATATTCTTGATTTCATGATATCATACGAATTTACAAGATAGAAATTTCATTTTTCCCCTTCAAACTGATCTGAGAACTGATACCTTCAGAAATGTTAAGAAGGGATAACATAAAAAAATAGACAAATAGGCAGATTCTATGTTTTAATAATGCTAAGAGCCAAGGCAACACATATTTTATCTAGGAGGATGCACAGAATATCTGTTCAGGTTACATATACCACAAGTTAGTAAATGTTTCCAGTAGTAGGGAGCAGACTGAGCCAGAAGCATGAAAGAATTTAAAAGGTTCCACAAAAGGTAAGGTGTGTTTGCTTTTTATTTACTATATAGAAATCAAACTTTTGGAGTGAAAAGACTTTCCAAAGCCTTTCTTATTGAAAACACCATATGTAACATTTTCATATAGTACAAAGGAGTCATCTTTTTTTTTTCTTTTTCTATTCAGAAGCTTCAGGAAAACAGACTCTTTCCTTCAAGTAAAAAACAAGCTTAGAATTTTCCAAAGAGAAAATGAAATTTCCCAGGCAGCTTTCATGTTTTTTTGGTACTTTTTTTTCCTTCTACTTCAATCGTTCCTGGAGTGGAAAGAAACCATTCAGCAATATAAAGCAATGCTACAAAATAGTTCAGCGACAGGAAGTGAAAAACAATGTATCTTGTGGGGAAATTACATAGTCATCTAATTAGACAGGATATTGTGACATATAATTAGTTTATGTTTGCTGAGTACTTAAAAAAAATACAAAGCTCTTTATAAATGCTAACGATTAATATTTAACCTAGGCATATATGTAATTAACAAATGCCTGTTATAGGCGAAGCATTAGACCTAATTAACGACTGTCCTTTCATATCATATTCTACGTCTCCCTAAGATGCTAGAACCTTGCTTTTAAGAATGAAATACAGAATCTGTATAGGGCTCTTGAATATGAAAATAGGAGTTCAAGGTTTGGGTTTAGGTTTTAGGGTTTGCTTTTTCTTTTGATAAAAATGTATCACACTAAATATCATATAGTTACTCTTTTCCTAAGCACTTGTGGAGTTGGTTTTGGAAGGATTTCACCTAACCGAGTCTTAGTTGACTTTTGGAAATTAATGAGGTTACATTACAGAAGAGTTTGCCAGCAGGCTGAGCAGTCATCATTCCTATTTCACTGTCATAGACAAAAGTTGGAAGTAATTCCACAATGTCCATGTACTCACAGCAGTATGCACCATGGCAAATGAGAAATGGACCAGGGCTATAATATCCAAGGGAAAGATCAAATCTGGGATGCAAATTAGATAACCTGATGGAAGCTAGTAGTACTTTTTGCTGACTGTGAGGAAAGTGCCTTTTTTGCATTCAAACAACTAGAGTTCATTTCAAAATGCAGGAAAAAGAATCCAGATTTGCAAAAATTAAGTTGCAAAGGTCGGATACATAGCAACCCTATATTTAAGTCAAAACAAACTTTTGTGATATATGTTGTTTATACAAAGAATAATGATTTATCCTATTTCCATCTAGCTTCTCTATGTAGCTTTGTAGCACTGCAGATTTTTCTTATTACATGCATGAACTTTAGCACTACATTTTAGAAATAAAAATGTTGTGCACTGACATTTTTGTTTTGCTTTAGTTCTTCAAGCAAAGTTTAAAACTCTTGTTTTCTGTCAAGGAAATATAATTATTTGAACATCGATGTTCAAATAATAACAAACAAGCAAAAAACCCAAAACCCAAAAAAAACCCCCAAACTAGTCATAACCAAACTTTGATTTTGTGGACTGTATGGTATGAATTTTCCTCAAATAGAAAAGTATGATTCTGCTGGTCAAAATATCTCTTAATCCACATAAGATGAGCGGTACCTGTGTATTTATTAAATACTTAACTGATGAAAAAGCAAGTTAGAAAAATCTTCCTAATTGGTAGGATTAAAATAGAGACGGTCTCCAAGGATTTACTTGCATGTTGTTTTACTGAGAGATTGCACAAAACACACTTAAAGTGGGACAGAAACAGAAGGAAAAACATAGGGTAAGTAGCAAAAAAAAATCCAGCCATGACACATATTAGTCCAATGTGAGAAAATAAAAAAGTAATAAAGAAAAATAGATATTGAATTAAATCAATGCCTTGAAAGCTGAGGGAACACAATGTGCCTAATGACTGTCCTGCAAATCTTTACTTAGGCAAATGTTCTGTGCTCATACAAACAGCTTTATTATTTTTCGCTGGACTGCCCATGTAAGGATAAAATTTTGCAGCTGAGTTCCTAAAAGACTTAAATATACTTATTTGCTTGTTCATGTCTTATTAATATAACATAATCTGCTATCTCCCGTTACTTATCCGGGCAGTCTCAAGTAAACCTTAACATTAATTTCTAAGATCCAAAATCAGCAAAATATATTTACTGTATATTTACATTGAGACAGAATCTTCAGCTTATTTTGAATGAATACTTATCCAGTGGTCTTTTTTTCTTCCCCCAAAGCTAGTAATTGAGGACATGACCCTTTAAATTTCTATCCATTTGGTCTAAGAATCAGAGCAATATTTTAAATTATTTCACAAAAGTAATTCAGTTAATATCAAAGAAATCCCCAATATATTCAAACTTCCAGCTTGATCTCTGCAAGTTTTCCACTCCCAGCACTGAGGATTACATACCAATGTTATTTTTCAAATTACTGTTTCAGTTTTCTGGACTCATGATAACTTTAGATAAATGCATACTTTCATTCCAGCTGATACATGATCTTTTTTTAATCTGTAGCTGAATTAATTTTGAAATACAGAAATACACAGAAAATGGAGACACAAATCAAGTGGTCTTAACAGATGTGATCTCATCAGGGTTCCATTTGTTAAAGGAAATCATTGAATATTAACTAAAAGTTAATTAGACCTAATTACCAATTAGAAAGGAAAAGTAATTTGCAACTATCTTCTGCCAGTGTCTTATTATTACCTTTGAGATGTTTAAATCTTATAAAGGATATGCTACCTGCCCATATATCAGTTCTAGTATGCTAAGTCCATTGCTAAATTCTGGTTAATTAAAGCAAGCCTCTCAGACCTCAAAAAATCCAAAGGAAAAGACAAACAACTTGTCTTGAAATACTGGAAATACTGAAGGACTCACTAACTAGCTCTTTTTAGAAAAACATACATTTTTCTTTCAGTTTTCTTTTCCAAAGCTCTTTGTTTTCAAAAACAGGTAAAGTGAGACCAGTCTATATCGGGATGCAGAGATTATGCTAAAAGTGAAGGGACTTGCTTCTATTTCATAAGAAGACAGTGAACTTTGATGTGTAAGCTTAACCACCAGCCTTTGCATCTCAGACCATTAGCTTACAGTTCAAGATGACTTATACCCTTATTGCTTATAGACTTATTGCTACAAAAACTATTCTGTGTACTTTGTCTAGTAGGTATCCTAGTAAAATACAGCCCTGGAGAGACAGGAGATCAAATTTTCCATGGATCATACACTTTTTATGCATATTTAGGAAAATAGAAGAGCACTAAGACATGCATCATACCTGAGAAAGAATGGCTGTCAAGAATACAAGCGAAGGCCATGTGGGATGGTGAGGTCAGTCAGTGACTATCATCTGCATTGGACTGTTTTGGTCCCTCTTTGAAAACTAACATGGGCAGTGGTGTGAGCAAAACTGCAGAAATACTTTCTTTTATCTCCTCAACTTCTGTCACATCTTAAGGAAACTCAAAGTATGGTGTAGTTGACACAGTCATTTGCAGGGAAAATAATACAAAATATCAGATTAAGAATCTTAGTTCAGGGCCTATTTTTTTATTATTGTCTTGGCCCTTAATTTTTCAAATAAAGTATTATTTTTATGAGAAGTAATGCTTTGGATAGAACAAGAAACTCTGACTTATGTTTGAACCCATCTCATAAAAAACCAGCATCTGTGCCTACCTAATCATTCCAATTCTTGAAGGGCCACTGTTATTGTTGATTAACCAAGTTACTTCAGCTGGCTTCTGAAATTCCAGAAAGAAGAGGCAGGCAGCATATCCAGGAAGAAAATGCTGCTGTAGCCTGAAATCTTTTTCCAGCCTGTTTCAAGGAAGATTCTCTTCAGAACAAAAAAAATCCTATAATAATTTCAGTCTTGCTGCTTAGCACCAAAAAACCTCCAACACATTCAAAATTTGAGACTTTCCACTCAGAATTTTCTATTGACTTACAGGTATTGTAAAGTGGGATTAGTAAAAATTGCCTTGGATTTTCTTCATTTGAAGGAATCTGCTGTTGATATGAACTGCACTTTATTTTGCAATTAAAATATATGTATCAATGTCTATCTGTGAGTTGCTTTATGTAGTCACTCAGCAGAGTCTACTGACAACTTTTACGTCAAAATCTGCATGATGAACTGAATCATCTCTTCCAGAACCAGTTCCAATGCAGCAAATTTGTCACCACCTCAGTGACAACCTCTGGTTGTTGTCCCAACCCACCAGACTGATTTGGAAAATCTTTAAATAAGATAAAATTACATTGTCTGAAGTAAGAATTGATGGGTGTCTCTAGGCACCTTTCACTAAGTTTGTGTTCTGGATTTATATTACAGAATACACTTTTATTAAAAGAATTATTAGACACAGCCTTAAGGCTACTATGGGAAAGTTTTGAAAGAAGGAATAGAAATTCACCTCTCATGTCTCATTGTGAAATGAAAGATCTACTGAGATAAAAGTGAATTCTTTCCCATGTAAATTCTTTCCCATACTTCTACACATTAGTAGTATTTCTGCCTTAAGGATCTGGGGAAATATTTAATATTTCTTTCTAGGATGACAAAGAAATATATTTTTTTTTTAGATCTCTTTTTGAACAAACTGTCTATAATCTGGACATCATAATAATAATAGTAATAATAATACAGTTCCAAAATGAGCTCTTTGTAGCGTAATGTTTATTCTTAACAAACAGTTATTGTCAGTGGCCTGTGCAGCTCCTTAGTAACCACAAAGACATTCTGTGGTAAAGAATCTAGCCACTTCTATATTAGTTTTATAGCTTCTGAGTATAAATACAAATAAAACAGCAAAGAATCAGTAAGAATGAAAGCAACAGCAGAAATAATATTTACCAAAATTGCAGGAGAAAAATAAGGGCAGCAAAAATTCATCTATCAATACATTGCAGGAAATTGCCTTACTGAATCTGTCTGGTTCCATAAATACCAGAAATACAGAGATATATTCGGTTTCTTTTCTGCTTTTGTTTCATGCTCTATGTTCTCATTCAGCACATATTTACCTGTCTTATGTCGAACAGTTACATTGTTCTGTTGATCAAAAATACCTTAAGATATCATAGAGTATATTCTGATAAAACCTTTTCATATTATGAAAGTATCTTCCAATTTATTTATTTTTAATTTTTTTTCAAATAACATATACATTCACTAAAATGTGAAACCAAGGTACATCTACTTTATAACAGTAATTTTCATTGTGGAAGAAAAACTTAACTCCTTGCCTCTTGTCTTCAGGAAAGCAAGTGAATGCTATTTAGAGCACAGAATGTATTCCCAAGTACTTATAAAAGAGTATTCCTAACACAGAGCTACCAAAGTCACCTGCTAATTGACCTTATGTGGAACTCTGTAGCTTATCTATACTATCAATATTACATTCTTGTTTGTGTTGTGCACAGTAAACTTCACAGGTATTTTCCAATCTCAAAAACCACATGGAAATTCTTAACCCCCTGAAATTTCACAAACACTGTTTTGTTGCACTCAATGGGAAAAGCTGACCTTTTTGTTGTCACAGTCCAAACCTCTCCCTTGTTAGCAAACAAAAATCCATTATCTGTTAGTAATATAGGGCCTATGGCACAGAGAGAGGACTGGTATTAACCCTTCTGTCTTGATCCTGCGTCCAGCCCAGGTCAAGCTTAAAATGTGACTATCAAGTTCTTCTGCACAGAGACCACATCTTCTTTTGTGTAAACAGTCATGACAAGTTGTTTAGGATAAATTCTACGTAACAGTAGAGGAGGCAAGAGAGGGTAGATATGAAGTATTAATTAATCAATTAGCTGATTTTATTAATTCTGGCTAAATTTCTGCTAGAAGTGATTGAATATTCACCTGGGACTTCCTGTGTTATTTAGCAGTGGAATTTAGGCTTCCCACTCCATTGGTGGCTCAAAAAAAGCAGAATATAGGCTTAAGAAATGCCCCCCCTGTCAGCTATTTTGTTTTTCAGGCTAATGTTAATTCATAATTTAAACCATAAGGTCTACATTCCTTATGCTAAGGTTTCCAGTCCATGGGGCCAAAACCGATCTCAAGTCACAGGTAAGTGTATGAAGAGTTTTAGGGTTTGGAGAACCCCACAAGCAGTGTGCCGAGCAGGAGACCACAGAGAGGCTGTGGTGTGGGTAGGGAAGCTGCAGCTTAGTGTCACTAATGAAAGATGCTGCCGATTCACAGTGGTATTGTTAATGGTACAGCTAGTGAGCTAAGAAGTTGAAAGGCAGCACAGGACAGCAAGCAGACCTGACGGTGTCTAAGGCACAGGCAGCAGCACCCTGAATAAACATCTAGTTAAAGAAAATTTAGAACAAAGTCAGGGTTTTACAGCCTGATGCCAAATCCATTAAAGTCAATGGAAAGATGCCTATCTGGAAACATTTGAAAACCCCAGATGACATCAAGGCTCTAGGTTTCCTAAAAATAAAAGAGCAACATCCGTAACTTAATAGACCTTACCACTGGCAATAGATGTGAGGAGGTTCCACTGAGAAAATTGATGTAGAAATTAATACAAAACAAATGACAGAACCTTATTCAAGTCTAGGATGAAAACCTTAGGACAGTCAAGAGAAAAAAAAAAGATATTTCACTTGATGATCGTTATGCATTTTTCCCTTTTACTTTGTCCTTATGACTCCTAAGACAGTAAGTTCAATAGGGGCAGAAATTCAGTGCAGGGTGAATGGTGAGCCATGTTTTAGCTCTTTGGGATCTGACCTCTTTTTACTGCTTCACTGACTGAGTAGCCTGTGGCTATTGTGCTTTATAGCCTGATATTCACATTTGGTGGACAATTTCAAATTGCTACAGTTATTTGTATAGTGGGCAAATTTCTCTACTTTTCTAGTGGCTAGTTTTCAATTGTTGGTTTTGTTTTTTTTAAATTTGGTTTCTTTTCCCTATGGTAATGGGGCTTGACAGCATGATTCCCTCTTGGGGAAATTGGACATATGTAGCTTTTGATTTCTTCTGGAGAAAGGAGCAGCTAAACAGTAGAATGTTTTTGACAAAAGGAGAAATTTTCTACCCAGCTTGAGTTGTGGCACAACTTGAGTGACTTTGTGGGAGAAATCATGCTCCCTACTGGGGAACAATTGCCAGTGGCTCAGCACATTCCCAGTGGGCATGTCATTTTATCACGGTTTGCCTAAAATTCCCTTAATTCCACGCATAATAGAGGTATCATGGAGTTGCAAGAGGATTCACGTAAGACAGAAGGTAGATCCCAGCTATTCTAGTGAAAATGTTGTTTGGGTGAAGAGTTCATGATTTGGCACACAAACAAAAATGATCTTTTAGGTAAGATGTCAATGAAACTCTGGGTGTGACTGCAGGGTATCTCATAATCTCTTTCATGGCCATGAATAAAGCTCTTTATTTCCCTGTGTCTTGGTTACCTATCAGCGGAGTTTCCTTCTCTAACAGAAGTGTTCTGAAGAGTTCATTAATATTTGTGAAGTATTTAAATTAAGAACTTACTGAAGAAGAAATAATTCAGGTCTGGGCGCCTGGGTGCACACTATTATTCCCAGCACAAAAGAAAACCAAACAAATCCCTAATTGATTCAGAGTGTTGAGGAAGTGTTCTTCCATGTTTCCCAGATGGCAAAAAATCTCAATGTATACAAAATATCAATAGGACAAGCAATTGTGCTTGAAGCAGAAACTTCGACGCTGTGCCTGAACTTAACTAGAACCATCTGCTTGTGCATGAACAGTAGTAAAAGACTTGGAAAAAAAAAACTAACAAAGCAGAGCACATAGGCAAAACCAGGTGATAAGTAAGTATCAGTAGAATTCTGTTCATTGCAAAGTGGACAGAACAAGTTTGTCAAATGTGTCCAATTGAAAAAAAAGTCCTCAGCAAGTCAGACCCTGCAATTAATCATAATAGTTTAATGCAGTAACAATTACCTGCAGCTTAAATGACAGTCAGAAGACCAAAAGGCTTTCTGGGAGACAAAGGCATGATCTGGAAAATGAAACTTATGAATTTCATCATTTGTACCTGCAATTGGTACTTTGTAAGATAGTGTTCCCAGTGCATTACCGTACCAACACGGCTAGCCCAATTATCAGGTTGGACAGAGATCCCTTTGAAAATTTGGTTTATAGTCAGTCTGAAAAGATGTACAGTACATGACCAGAGGGGAAAGCAAAATATTTGAATTTTAGTGTAATGCTCAAAATTTTGATGTGTTTATTACTATTTTCCCTTAGATTGTCTACAGTGTTTTAAATCTTCAGCCTTGAATTTATTTTTGGAGGTGAGGGAGCAGTCAACATGTATTACAAAATAAAAGTATTTTAAATTTTAGGTGGATCCTCAAGAGATGGAAGTGGCAACAAGTTCAAATGGAATGAATACAGAATCTGAATCACATACAATTTACTTCAAGATTCTAGCAATATTGGCAATGTTCTCTTTTCAAGTAATATGGTTTTTATTTCATTATTCTATTACATTAGAACAGTTAGTCTACAATTAATAGGAACTGATTATTTTCTCTAATGAGTCATTGTTTACCATTGTAGACTATTAGTTTAGCTTAGGGTCTTGAGCCTAAAAGCACAATTTTTGCAAAACACTTAAGGAAATCATAAGTCCATAGAACCCTTCTGTATAACCTATTTTACTGACAAACAATTACATTTTAGATTGAAGAGGTGAAATGATTAAGAATATTTGACTTAGTTGCCATGACAGCATGCATTTTTCATCAGGCAGAGTGTAATTACTACAATTTCAATGATGTAAAATCAAGAAAGATGATAACAAACAGCAGAACCATGGAGATATTGCCATTGCAACCAGGTTGCCATGGCAACAGTGATAATAATCTCAGTGATAGATGTTTTCTCTTGCTCTTTCCATTTTGTACGGTTATAACATTCAGAGCCAGTTTTTACCACAGCTTTTTATAGTTTATTAGACTGTCAAAATAGTTTATGAGATGTTGTTGCAAAGGAAATGACTGAGTTCCGCAGCCTAATAAAAATGCCAAATACTCTGTTTACATACTGTTCCAGCATTTAACAAACATTAAAAAATTGTATGAAAAATGATTTGATATTGTATCTGTATTAATCAATTTGCAAGGCATAAGCTCTGTCACCGAAGGTCAAATGAATACCTTCCAAGCATTACTTTTAGAGAGTCCTTTTAAAGTTTATTCTTGACACCATGCTGCCAACTCCTTTTACCTGAGCTGAGCAAAACAACCAGCTCACAGGAAATACATCATAAGGCCAGTAGAAAGTTAGCTAGGAAAATCATATTAATGTGGGAACATTTATTTGTTTGACATCGAAGAAGTGGTCAATGCAGATTAAAGAATACTTTTTTTACTGAACCTCTACCATAGACATGAGATAGCACAGAAAAAGTAAGATAATGTGTGCATGTTTTTTACAGAAATGTACAAGTATACATATAAAAAAACTATTGTGTGCATACATTATTTTATGCAGTATGTTTGAAGAGTATACATGAAGACAGAGAACAAATAATATCTTCACAATCTTACCTCCTATGCTATAGAGATATCAGAAGGTATTGATTAGTAAAGGAAGCATTGAGATTTACCTCTGAAACAGAAGCAACCTCCCTTTTTTATGGCTTTAAAGACTGACTTTCTAAATCTAAAACAGTAACTCTTTTGAGAGCAGTGTAATTTTAATGGGATTCTTTAGAACTGTTTGCAAAGGAAATAGTTAAATATCCTTTTTTATTTTTCCCAATCTTCTTTTCCCTAAGCTTAACAAAAGTCACTATCAATCTTAAAAAACAACCATGGACATATTGTGAGAAACAAACACATTTAAAAGCTGAATAATGACTACAGCAAATTATTGTTCTTCATTGAAATTACCCCAAATGGACATATACAACTGAAAGAATTGCTAGAACTGCAGCTTTTCCTACCATCCACTTTGGCCAGCTGCCTTATATATTTGCTCAGCACTGAGACTTCCAGTAGAGAACAAAACTTAGAGAGGAAGGGAGGGACTTCTAAAATGTTATGGTTAAACAGATGGCAATGGGGCAGAAGATGCAAAAAAACCATGAATGATTATGCTTTGAGGTGTTAATGTGGATTTGAGGACCAACATGGGACACTGTTGCCGTAATACCAAGACCCTGTTGACTGGTAACATCGGTTTCAGTTATGCTGCTCCCAAAATTCTTGATGTGTCAAGGAGCACAGCTCCTCCATTATTTGGACCTGGCTCTGCTCACCCCATAATACATAGAGGCAAATGTACATATTGTATTTCCTCAAGGAAAATGGGTAGATTTCCCTTTTAGAGAACTGTTAAGAGGTCCTAAAATTTTTCTTTAGTGTTTGAGACAACTGTAGCCTACAGTTACCAGTCACTCTTTGACCTTGGTTATCTTTTTTGAAAATAGAGGAAAATAAAGCAAAAGCACTAGAAAAAAGCCAAACATTTGGTTTGTTAATAGAACTACTAAGTGCTGGTGACAGTTTATTCCTTTGGTGCTTATACTTTTGATAAACTAGATATTTTCAAATTGTAACCCAAGCTTGGGAAAAAAATATCTATCTATCTATCTATCTATCTATCTATCTATCTATCTATCTATCTATCTATCTATCTATCTATCTATCTATCTATCTATCTATCCCAAACCAAATTAGATTTAAATGTATACACCTCATTACATGTTAATGGATAACATGCTTACGTTTGTTATGTTGCTTGGAAAACTTTGCTGTATATATTAAATGTGAATAGAGCGTGTATGTGTGGGCGAGACAGGAGGTGAAGGAAGTCTGGTCTCCAAGAAGATCCACCGTAAAAGTTGACAAATGATATGCAGCATCTAAGGTTACATAATCACAGACAAACTCAGAGATGTTTTAAGACCTACTGACTTTGTTGACATTACAAGACTGATCCTAACAGTACCTTTGGTATAATTTCTTTAGTTCAATTTTATCAGATTCTGAGGGTGGAGCACTCTTTTTTTAATATCAAAAAATTGTGCAGTGAGACTAGAGTCTTGGCATTTAAATATCATTTTCTTCTCTCAGTTTCACATCATTACTCTTAATTGTGCATTTTTGTAATTAAATAATTTGGCTTTAAGTCTTGCTGTTGAAGATCAAATATATGTAGTTCCAATTTCATTTTTATTTATGGTTTAATTAAACTATATGTACACTATGAGCTTAACAGAAACTTTTTCCTGAATGTCCTTTTGCTTTGTATTCTTATTCATACTAAATATAAATTCTACAAAAAAGACCCCATAACTGAATGAAATTCCAGGCAAAAAGAAAGAATCTGATTGGCAGCAGGAGCCAAGGGAAAGAATAAGAAGGCTTTAAGCTACTTTAATTCTTTATTTGAAACTAAGAAGTTTTCAGGATGGTGGCATCTCCTTAAATAAGCTTTTCTTCCCAAGAATACTGATCCCTCCAGCCAACTCACCATTTCTGCTGCTGTTCTTTAAAGCTTTTTCCAAATTCACAGTATCTTTTGATAATGTGTAGCCAAAAAAAAAAAAAAACAAATCCACCACCATTCAGTAGTCTAACTGGGATGACATAGGAGCTGTAGAGATACTGTTACTTACCTCCTCCACCATATGATGTTTTTGTGCAGGCAGCCTAAAATTGCACTGCCCTTTTCTGGCAGCTGTTACAGTTTGCAAATTGATGAATACTTTGCTGTCCACAGTTAATCCCATGTGTTTCTTGAACCATTATTACTTACCAGGTTTATCTCCTTCATCAAATGAACATCCTTGCATTATATCTGCCAAATATTATTATACATTATGTCAAATTTAATTTTTCTTTTTTTTCTTTTTTTTTGTTTGTTTTTGTTTGTTTGTTTGTTTGTTTATTTATACAGTTACAGAACACAGTGCTTTTCATCTATTTCTCCTTGGTCTCTGAGGTGTTTAAACTTCTTCCACTCTTTGAATTTCACTAATAGATCTGACTACTAATGACTTAACAAAATTATAAATAACTTCCAGTGACCATCAATCCTGCTCGTGCCTCGCTAGACTTTCTCCAACTCGGTGCGTTCCATTTATCATTACTTTGTGTTTAGTGTTTTTTGGGTCACTTTTCAGATCTCAGAACAGTCTACATCCTCAATTCTTATTTGTATCAAATGCTAGGTACAAATGCTAGCTATCACCCATCAGCCAATTTTGCAGTTTGAAGGAAATAAATAAAGATTGAAAGAAAAAACAAATTTAAAAAAAATCATCTGGAAAGCCATATGCTTGAGACTTGCCTAGTCTTAAAGGTAAATTTCATATGCATTGGTATTATGTTGGAGATTCTCAGAACTTCTGTTTGGAATATACATAAAATTTCCACTAATTGTAATGAACATTAATTATGACCATTAAGGATCTGTCTCTGCTTTCTGACATGGCATTCAGCACATACTGCCTATTATTCTATAGACAGCCCCTTGTAAGGGATGTCCTTGGAGATTTTAAACAGTTGAGGGGGCTTTTTGCTGGTTTTCCAGACAACACATGAATTACATTAACATGAATAAACAGAAGGAAATTTAAACATAGAAACAGAAATTACAGCTTTGTGCACTTATTTTGTGCGCTTATTTTGTGCGCTTAATTGAAAATTCAGAGGCATTCTGTTAGCTTTAAGAGTTTCTGAGTGCACAGATAGTAAATGGGATTGATCACCTACAAAAGAACCTGAAAGACGTTTCCCAAGAACGACCTGCCTACCAGGGAATGGGCTAACCCTCTGCCCTTGCCCCTCAGGCTTTGGTACTGATTATCAGTTTTGGAGTAGAGATGAAAAAATTCCTTTTGCTGGGTGTCTAAGCCATTGCTACTTTCGAATAGAGTTGTACTGTAGAGTATAAAATTATCGCTCCCAGCTTCCAGTGAAAAGGGAAGGAACGGGAGCACTGAGCCTCAAGAAGCAGTTCCCTTCTTCGAATAGAGAAAATGCGGGTGCTTGAAAAAGTAACATAAAGCACTGAAAAAGAGGTGTATCCACACCAAAATGGTGATGCAAATTAGAAAGTCTGCAGGCTTCCCTGAGATGCTGATACTGTGGGAGACTCCGTCCTTGCCTGTGAGAGCCCCTTGGAAATGCTGATGTTGTTTTGCAGAATATCTCCCACCTACATAATGCTGTGAAGGAGAGATGCTGTTTTGTTCAGGGTAGTCAGTGATCCCTGGACTTGGTCCCCATGCTGACAACTGATACACCTTGAGGCATTTTAATCCTCTGGCTGTGTGCCAACACCTTCCACTATCTAAATGCAGGACACATCTGCTTATGGGTGGGTATGTGACAAAACCTGAGTGGCAGTAATCGAGTAAGATAGTGTTGCTAAAGAGCTTATAATGGAATTTCTTTTTAGAGAAAATTTCATCTGTAATTAAAGTTTGCACCTGTCCACTGTCCCTTCTTTTAATTATACCTGATGTCTCTTGCCCCCAAAAATGCTGATATATGGAACCACTTATTGTCCTTTAATTTAAAGATTAATTAATTGTTGCCATTGTGTGCGATCTCATTAGGAACATAGTAGGAAAAAAAATTACAACTAAGTATGAATAGGAATCCTAGAATGTTATAGGTGAAGTTCTCACTTGATATTGAGCATAGCATTATTGAGCAAAGCATCACTGATGTCACCTATCATAATTACTTTGGAAAAATATGCAAACCAAGTACATTCATAAACAAGGAACTAATATGTTGCAATGTGTTTCAAAGCATTAGTAGACGCTTTGCTATAATTTTCCTCAATTAAATTTTTCTTCCTACCTGCCTTTTCCTGCACCACTTAAAACATGAAGGGTGGATGTTGGTATGAATGATAGACAGACCTTGTGATGACCCTCTGCACCTGAGAGAATTTTTCTCCAAACTATATTTGGATGATTTTTAAAACAGATGTGCAAGCTTTAAAACCCTCATTCCAATTACCCAAGATATAGAAGAAAAACGAATTAAAATATAGATTGAAAATGTCTTTTGATATTAAAAATCATTTTCTGAGGAACATTTTAGAACAATTTTCTGTCTTATGCATTTTATCTTGCCACTTTTCCAATTGACTATTATTTCCCTTGCTCTCATGTGGATATATCCTGCATAACATTCTGGAGGATATTAAGCCATGCAACAGTAAGAAAGAGCTCAAGGAAACTATTGCAGCTTAGTCTGCCTCTCACTCTACTTTAGATTTAAATGGCCATGGTATTTAATTTTCAGGGATCCTAGCTTAAATTTCTTCTTTCAACTTATAGAAACTTTCTGTGCTTTCTATCTGGTAGTCTCTATAAAATCATGCATACCTCTGCTAGTTGGCAGCATATTTTCCAGGCACTTTGGCTTTATTTGTTAAGGTTTCTGGATTTTTTCCCCTTTGTCTTCCTATCAGAGATAAGGGAATGCATTTAATGTACATCCCACAGAAAGTCCTCTGTGTTAGGATTAAATTCAGTCTGTTTCTTTATGTGCTCCTAAAATCCCTGAATGCTTGATCAGATCTATCAGTTATTCAATATGCACATTTTTTCTAATGTTAAAAATCCAAATCCTGAATTCAAGCAGATTTAGCTGAACTGTTTTTTTAAGAGACCCCAAATTATTAAAACTGCTTGCTGTGCAATTTTATAAGGAGGTTTTAAATTTTCCATTACTGGTTTTGCAAATGACATATCTCTTAAAACTCTTTTATATAGCATGAAAGCTTTGTTACGATTTGATGTGTTTTTCACTATCAAAGGCTACCTTGGAGAACATACATATTGCAAAGTCTAAATTACTTTCTTTTCAAATTATATAAAACAACAAAGAAAGAACAAATGGATATCATACAGGACAGGGCAATCAGCCTTTTAGTAGCACTGCATGAGTCACATTTGAATTTATTTCAGTGACTGTTTTTCCTAATGCTGTTATACATATATTTGGAGATTACTTGTGCTGTGTAAGAGTAGACCATGGACATAAGTATGCAAAGGGCATATAGGGAGCAATTTTCAGCGTTCATATATACCCTTTGCTCTATCTCAGCAATCTGAGATGTCTATGACATCTTATATTCTCATCCTGGATGCTTCTGTGGGAAACTGAGCACTTTAATACTTCCTAACTAGGATCCACAGCTGACTGGGCAGTCATCTCTGCCCAGTTTCCATAACAAGCTTATGAGCAGTTACTCTGAGAAAAAGGACAAAAAGAATAGCAGATGAGAAGAAAGAGACATAAGAAGAAAGAGAAGAAAAAAGTGGGTATGCACCTTTCTGACAGAGTAATTTGCAAAATAGCACACACTACAGAAATACTGTAGTACTAATCAGTTGGCCATGCAACCTCTGAATTACAGGCATGCAAATAGATGTGACTGTTGCTGGTTCCTGGCTATTTCTGGAAGACAAAACATTTCTGAAATTATTCTGAACATTTCTACTGCCTCTAAGACACTCAAAAGTCTATTCTCATCCAACTGAATTGTACACGCTGAAGCACTCAAAGCAGTACCTCCCTACGTTTAGGCCGCCCCTAGAAAAAAATGGAGTGGGATGGATACATCTAGGAAGCAATTTAGCTCACCTCAGACTTAAACTGTCATTTTAAAGGTCTTGATCTTTCTTTAGACAGGATACTGGGTTTTGGGATTGTTGTTTCTTTTGTTGTTGGTTGTTGTTGTTGTCGTCTGCATAAGTCTGGATAAGCACTATAACTGAGGAAACCCTTCAGTACACATTTTCTTTCAGATTTTTTCATAACTTAAAGTCCTAGACACTCTAGACATAGAGACATTAAAATACCAGCACTGCCTAGTGGTTGTTCATCAAAGGAGCTTCAATTAGCAACAAATGTTGCAAAAAAATACCACATGCAAACATTTTGCAAGCAAGTTACATCTCCTTACCCAAACCTCTCTTTGTCATGGTCATGGCATCTTTCTCTTCTCACAACCTATTCCTTTTTCATGCATACTTTTTAGTGTAAGCTGTTTCTTAAACTGTGCTTAAGACTTTGCCCACAATGATCCTAAATTATTTGACTTGGAGAAAGATCAGCTGTCTTCAAAACTGCTAATGATTTTTTAAACACTTCTATGCTATTTGCTTGAAGGTAGAATTATATGACTTCAGCTTTAAAGCACTGAAAGGGCCTCTTCATTAAGGTACTAGAGAGTAAAAGCTCCATTTAAGTGACATGTTTAACTTCCACTCTTTTCATATTTGTTGCTAATCTCTTCCCAACAGTGTTTATTCTATTAAATATGGGACAGAGACAAAACCATATTCCAGTCCATAGGCTTTTTTTAAAATTTCTACATGCAACAGGAGGTAAACAGAAGAGTCAGATAAAAAGACTTTCAATAGGTTGTTATTTATGTATTAAAATATGTGGAAGAACAGAGTAACAAGAAGAATACACTTAAAAGATGTGAAAATTGAGCTTGACAAGAAATACATTTCTTTAAATGCTTTTACCAATCTAAATGTTGGAGATAAGCTCTCCTTTCAAAGAAAAATGACACTTAGAAACATTTTTCTTTCACAATAAAATAAAATAACCTGTGGGAGGTGAAAAGTTATTGTGGAAAAGCATAACTCAGAGTTAGTGAAACATTATCCCACTCAGGCAAGGAAGAGGAAAATAGTGGGGCAAAGCATGGAGAAGCCTCACCTCGAAAATAACATAGAATCATAGAATGGTTTGGAATGGAAGAGACATTTAAAGGTCATCTAGTCCAAACATTGCACCTTCCATTACAATGTTCCACAGCATCCAGGATTTCACATAGAATGCTACTATTCTCTTCCCAGGGCACTATATCTCCACATTATGCCCTTACAATCTAGTTTACCAGCCTAAGACCTAGAAGCTATAAACCAGCATATACAAAAGTGAACAGCATGAAAGAGGATCTTCATTTTATGTGCTCTTACTTTTATTTTACTTTATTCAATTCTAAACCCTTAGACTTTCCCAGTTAGCCAAATCCTCTCCATGGGTTCAAGAAGGGCCTTTTGCTGCCTCCCCAAGTCACTTATTACCATTTTCATCTTTTCTAAGTCAATCAGTACCAAGATGAAAACCACTCAGTCTTGTCTTTTTCCTTCTTTTTTTTTTTTTTTACAGAACCGTGTTCGTAAAGTCCTGTACAAATAAACAGTTTCTGAAAATTCTGCTTTGCAGAATTTTTGTGAGTATTATCACTTGTTCCATTTACAGCAAGAAAGTGCTCAGACCCTAGAAGAAGGAGTACTGACATCAGTAAAACCCAGGCTGACAAAACCAGAAGTGTTTTCCCAACAGAACTGAATAATATCCCACAATTCAGGTAAGGGTATACACAGCCAGAAAATCTTTAAGCAAAAAATTCACCTCTTTGCATCTCTCTAAACGAGTTTGAAAACATAATTGCATATTATAGGAGAAGGGAGGTTTGATCTTAGATGGCTTGACTCCTTTTCTACTATCCCACTCACTGGAATAAAAATTTTCTGAGCCCAGTAACATCTCTTAGGAGACCTTAAATCTTCAGTTCTTACATCTTCTGGTTAGGTATTGTTACATGTTATTTTTGCAGTTATTATTCCTGCAAAATGGCTTTGGCACTGTGTTGGCTTGACTTCAAGGATTCCTGCTGTTCACTGGGGTGAGGAAGCCAGTGGTTGTATATCTTCGTCTTGCCTGATCCACAAGAATATGCATCATAATAACACATTAGAAGAAAAAGAGAGCTCAGAATATTTTGCTAAAGAAGGTAACTGAGTTTCTTAAATAAGTAATTACTTGCGTTGTTTTCCCTTATTACTACACATACTGTGAGTTTGTTCTGTCAAAAAATGTGTCTAAAAGTTAGAAATGGACATAACTAACTATAAATAACTAGTGTTGTTTATCTGCCTGGAACTGCAGTTATGAAGCATAGAGGACTAATACAGTTACACGAAGAATGTGGAGCAATTGATATTAAAGTCTCCTGAAATTAATTATAAAAAAAATTAAAAATAATTTTTATGTATTTATCCATTTTATGTATGATTTTAAACTCAAGAATAAAGATGAGCTTTACAATTAAAATTCAACCACATTAAGAATCAAAGTTTCTTGTTTTATGATAGTTCTAGGGAATTGGTTTTTAAACCATAAGACTGCTCTGCTCTTTCCTCTGGTGGTTTGTGTGGTTTTTTTTATTTTTTTTTTTATTTAACAGAGGTGAGATTTTTCAAAGTCAAACATATATGTAATTTTGATATCTTCAGGTCTTTCTTGAATCTCAAACTCTGTTGTGGGAAGCCTGGTGCCTGTTGTGAGGCCAACGGGGAAAACATCTTAATTTCACTTGAGGTTCAGATTTCATATGAAGTCTTCTACTATGATGCAGCTTTTTAATATAAACGAGTAAATGCCTTGTTAAGTAAATGAAGGAGAAGTTAACCAATTATAAAGACTGTAGTGCCAGCATTAACTTTTTTTAAAAAAATTTTATTTCAGTATTAGATTACATTTGAGAGGCTTATTAAAAGAACATTACATTTGCAAAGTCAATTTCTGGAAAGTTGCTCAGTGCCAGGATGAGGGCTTCATAAACAGACTCAGTCATAAGCAATACTATGTTTTAATGCTGCATTAACTGAAAAATATTTATAACTCTCAGAATCCATAGTCCAGTATGATCTTTTTTTATGTAGGTCTATTTCCCTACAGAGACAAATTTAAGATCTCAAGAATTATTTGAGCACTTACTGTTTCAAGCCTGAATTTAAATACTTTCCAAGAGTGATGGCTATACCTGTCCTCAACCAAAAAAAAAAAAAAAGACAATACCATTTTTTTGCTGTAATTTTCCTTTCTTTTGTATATGGTTTACTGAAATTGCAAACTTTGTGGCAAGGACTGTATTTCATTGGGTAGGTCTATTAAAGCAGTACCCATAATTTAGATACTGCTGTAATATAGATGAATGAATAAAGAGCAACTTGTTACAGCAACACGATTTTTCAAGATAAGAAAAATCTATCTTAGACCTCAAGAACGATGCTCCAATTCATACAGTCCGTGGTACATGCTTAAGGATATTACGACTTTTTAATGACTTTCCTAGAAGTCAGTAAGTACACAACAAACCTGAAGGTCTACTTACTGCATTAATGGACAAGCGTGCCATCAACATTTGCTGTTAACAGTGTTATTAAGTCTGCTTCTGTGTGAAACCTCATAAGCCAGACACTTAATAAAAGCAAGCATATTAAACAACAATTCATTATTTTAATTTAGCTGGAAATATCTCAAAAGCCAGTAATGATAGCATACATGCTTATTTACGCTAAAATAAATCACTGGATATTTCACTGTGTTTGCCTGCTTTTGTTTTTCTTAAAAATAGGATTTCAATGCAAACTTCAAAAACAAATTAAAATCCAGGACAGATTCAATGAGCAATTTAATTATCAATGTTCTGTTCAACTAATTGTCTTATGGAGACACTGTGCTTAGTAAGAGAAGACTGCAAACAGATGAGTACACAGATAGCAGAGTAAATACACTCTACCAGCTCAGCATCTTGCCTGGAGTTTTGGTAGTTGACTCAGACTTTATTCAGACTAGATCCCTTTGGAAGATCTGAAAACCACAATTATGCCTGAAACATGTCTGAAAAAACAGAAGTTCTGAAAAAATTCTGAAAATTAATCTTTTTTTAATGGACATTTTTGAAATGTTTATAACCGTACTTTTTCTAGAACAGTCTTTCAAGTTCATTTCTCCTTGCACAGTGTCTGAATGAGGAAGTGAAGCACCTGGATGGGTCAGATGCCTGGTCCTTTCTGGGCGCTTCCCTGTGGACCCAGCTCCTGAATGTTTTGAGCAAATAAACAAACACAAGGAGAGTGGTCAAGAGTTAAAGTATCTTTCCTGAGCCACTCTGTGTCTGAAAAAACGCAGAATCTGACAAAACCTCTTTGAGGACGATAACAGATGGAGCCTACAAGCCATCACTGAAACTGTTTGACTGAATTCTGACACCAGTTGAAAGAACCAAAGAACAAACCTTTCCCCTAGCCTGTAGCACTGCACTGAGTTGTTGTGATCCAAGTGCAGGATCTGGCACTTGGTCTTGTTGAACTTCATACAAATTGGTCTCCTCCCATTGATCCAGCCTGTCCAGGTCCCTCTGCAGAGCCTTTCTGCCCTCCAGCAGATCAGCACTCCCACCCAACTTGGTGGTGTCTGCGAAATGACTGAGAGTGCCCTTGATCCCCTCATCCAGATCAACAATAGAGATATTAAACAGAAGTGGTCCCAACAGTGAGTCCTGGGGAACACTAGCCATCAGCTGGATTTTAATCCTTTCACCACCACTTTCTGGGCCCAGCCATCGAGCCATTTTTTTATCCAACAAACAGTGCACCCATCCAACACATGAGCAGCTAGTTTCTCCAGGAAAATGCTGCGGGACACAGTGTCAAAGGTTTACCAAAGTCCATGTATACATCCAGTCCTTCCCTCATCCACAAAGCAGGTCACTTTCCTCTGAGATTGCTCTGTGGAAAGCCCCAGCAAGATATGGTGGATATGCTTCTTGGGGAGAATGGGAGGCCTGATAAGGCTAGAAGGACCTGAGTGACAGAGAAGGAACCCTTCAGCATTTTTACAACATGAGAAATGTTCTTTTCTTAAAAGTAGTATATCCTGAGAAAGACTTGTCAGTTCTGCTTGGTAAAAAGAACAGGAAGTGTTTGAAATTACCAAAATATCCCATCTGAATTATTTATAAAGATTTTTTTTTTCTTGTTAAATAGCAAGATTTAGTTCTCAGTTTAGAAAACTCATAGGAGAAAGAAAAAAATTATATAAGTCCAAATGATTTTTTTTAAGTATGCGGGAAAACACTTTCATTCATATGAACCAACAGGGTGCGGTTTCTTTTCTTTTCATTCTCCAGAAATATCGAGTACTCTCCATTCTTTTATCCCTAATGAGCTTGGAAAAAACATTTGCTCTCATGAATTTTTGCAGGATCAGAAAATTTCTTGTCTTAGAAACTTGCAGATTAGAAGACAGGCTGAGGGTGCTCTGTGAGAGGAGATAGTGATATTTTTCAGTGTCAGAGTTTATTTGTAACAAGGAGGTAGGTATGATAACAGTTACATTAATTGGGCTTTCAGGCAGAGAGATAGATGTAGACAGATACAGGTAGTTATCACATTATTTTCCAACTTTTACAAAAAGAGGATATATTTTATACAGCTTACTTTACAAATAGCACAGAGAAAATATAGTTCATACCCTGAAGAACTGGGACATTCATTTCCAAGCACATTGAACAGGAAATTTTACATAAAGTAGCTCTAAGAGCTCAATCTCAAAGCAGCCTTGAGTGGTTTTGTTTGCTTGTTTGCACGTATTATTGGAAAGCAGATTTCCATCATCATCTTCTCTCTTAGGCCGGCAGTCACTGACAAAGCTTCGCATAAGGGTTTGTAAGGGAGGCATGCCGGCAGGAAATCAAGGGAATGAGTAAATAGAAGGTTGCACAGCCCTAATCTCTCAATCCTAAAATTGAAAAAAAAAGAAAAACAAAAAAATAAGAAAGGACTAAAACAAGTTATTTTTCTAGGAAAGGGGGAGGAGAGAAGAAAGCAGGACATGGAGCACACTGCATAGGTGATAATGGAGGATGATATTTAGGAGGCAGAAAGCTATTTTTGTTCTTCTGGTCCTCCCCCGCTCTTTACTGGAGTGGCTTTTCATATGACTGTTTTCTTGAACTATAAAATGCCATACTCTTCTTATCCCCAAGAACATTATTTAATCAACTCTTTACAGCAACAAACACATACATTCCTTCACTGTAATTCAAAAAGACATTTTGTAATCCCAAACACACCAGAAATAACGTTGCCCATTCCCTTGCATTCAGGAGACAATTTTTGTGTAATTATGAAGAAAAATCACTGGAAATAAATTGAAAAATGTAATAACCAGTTTGCTGCTCATGACTTACATGAAGGGTACCCTGACAGCACAACAGCATTACTAATTATGATGATCCAAATCAAATTCCCTTTGAGGCTGGTCTCCATCTCACTGCACCCAACTCTAAGAGAGATATCTAAGAAAATCTCCTTTTACTTGTCACTTCAGTGCAACCACAGCCAGCATCCTACATTGGGCTAGTGGTGTCTCTCTGACAGCTTCCCAGACTACAAAAATTGCTGTTGAACACCACGTTAATTCAGCCTGTCATCGGCTCGCCATTCTACCATTGTAATTCAAAAAGATGGAATACCTGTCATCTCTTACAGGAAAATACTGCTCTGGGAAAACACCTGTCCAGGTAGATGTTACAAACTACCAGTCTCCCTTCTAGGTGTGCTGTAATTGGCAGGTTATATGACTTTCGAGCTTCCGTACCCACGTGCACACTCAAAACACGGCAGTAAAGCTTGGGGTGGCACAGGGATGCAAATCAAAACCACATCAGGCCTGTTGTCAAGGCAGGGAGAGCAGACGCTACACACCAGAGTTCCCCGATCTGACATTGTCTCTCAGCAACATTTGTTCCTTGGTTTTGTTATTTCAATTCATCCTATCTGTAATGCTGCAGAACATATCCTTTATCCACTGTCCCTCAACATACACACTTTAGGCTCAGTTCTTAAGCTTTTGTTTAGGAAATCAATTCACAGAAGACTTTCTTTTTAAAGAATAAAGGTTGCAAGGTTGGGCTCAGGACGTTTGCTCCTGATCTAGAGGATGGCTAAGCACACACAGCACTGCAAACATTTGCCAGCATCATGGACTCACAGAGTATGCTCATGCCAAAGTGGCACACAATTACCATTATTCTAGAAGATTTTTCCAGGTTATTTCTTATCCGTACATGTTTTCATATCTATGCAGTGCAAAGTAACAGCATTTGAGGAAAATACACTCTTTTCAGATCTGATACCAGCTGTCAAGTTAGATAGAGAATGCTGATCAGAAATTTTACAGCCCAGTTCTCAAAAATTTTGTATGTCTGTAATTCATGTTTTTGTGTGAAATAGTTGTTTGAATATGCCATGCATGGTGTGCCCTATAAGTACATACATAAAGACCAGTCAAGGATTGTCTTGGGTCAGAAAATATTCAAATGCATCCTAAAAAGAAGAAATACATGAAGTTAAAATACCCCTTATTGCATTGGTGAAAAATCTCTATGTAAATTCTTAAATTGAATTTAACTGGGTTTCTCTTATTTTTAAAAGAAACAAGGCACACAGACACAAACACACTTTTTTATTTAATTGAGTGTCCCAGAGAGAATTGAAATTAATAAGTTTTAAGAATCTCAGATTTTAGGATCAGATTTTTTGTTTCTCCCATGTTGTCTCTGGGGCTTTTCGTGTCAAAGACCCCCATTGTACAAGCTTCTTTATGATGCCCCAAAGAAAATCCAAACTCTGGCAAATCTTAGAAAAGTGTTGTTTAAGGTAGTCCATAGTTATTTCTTGGTCAAACTGATAAGGAAGTGGCTGGCACAGAAACAAAGATATCAATCTGAGAAAATCTCTGTAATTTTCAAATTTTTTTGGTGAAATACTTTCATATTAGACATAAAAGTATGCAACAGGCTCTGATCCAGGAAATTATATATTACTTATGCTGACCTCAAAGGTAAGATCAGTCCTTGAATTCACATCACAAATAGGTTGAACTTAATATCACAAAGACATTTTGAATGCAGTGGACAAGAAATAAATTAATAAAAGAGGTTTTATGCTGAATGTGATTTTTTTACTATAACCATAGCATACACTCAGAGCTACAATAAAAATGCTGTACCAAACAATTTTTTTTTCATTTGCAACTGAATAATATTAATCTCATCTGAAAAGTAATGGTTCTAACAAAACTAACCATAGTGTAAGCAGTCAGCATTTTCAAGTCTAGCAGTTGAAGCGCTGTATTTTGGAGGCAGCCTTTGTAGAATAATATCAAAAATGCAAACATCTTCCAAGTTCTGATAGAAGTAGGGGTAGCAGATTTTGTGGGTGTTGATCACCTACCAGCTCAGCTTTAATGAAAAGAGTGAAGATAAACCTGTAAACTGGCATTCAAGCAAACTTGAAACTGGCAAGTCTCAAAAAGCCAGTGAACTTCTTCGGTATCAACATGCCTATGTCCATTTTAATTCAGCCCTTCAGCATGCAAATACTGGTTAACTAGAAAAACTCAAGTCTCTTTGTCACTTCCATGGGTCAGGCTTTGTCCCCAGGTCCTTGCTTTTGGCCCAATACTCTTGAATTTTCATCCATCTTCTCAGAAAAATCAACCT
This sequence comes from Lepidothrix coronata, assembly GCF_001604755.1. Classification (NCBI taxonomy): domain Eukaryota; kingdom Metazoa; phylum Chordata; class Aves; order Passeriformes; family Pipridae; genus Lepidothrix; species Lepidothrix coronata. The sequence continues at coordinate 144,990 of NW_016690346.1, read as the reverse complement.
GCCATTTAACCCTCAGTTATGCAATTAAGAAACATCAGAATGATTGGAGAATACCGTATAAAAGATTAAAGGAAACATATTTCTAGAAAAAATAAAATATATGTTATTTATTGTAATGTTAAGGTTGTATGCCCATAATGATATTTTTTTCTTTTTTAAGGTAGCTGAACAAGACAAAGTGAGAAAAATAGCAATTTGTTAATTTATTCTTAGTAGAGATAACTCAGCTCACACAGCCACAATGTATAAACAGAGGCAGCCATGTGCTCAAACGTGCTGAGCAGTAAGAACTGTGGATGCGGTCTGGTAACACACACTGGTTCACACTGGAACAGGAGACCGACTGACAAATGTGAGAGCAGGCATGTGTTTGAAGTTCTTTCCTGGACAGCAGACACCAGCACATCTTACAGGAGTAACATGTTCTTCTCTTCAGGAAGAGAATGACAGACAAAAGTTTCTAAATACAAATCTTAATAGTAGATGGTGTCAAATCAGAGCAGCCCCATTCGTATGAACAGAGTTCTCCTGACTTTCATTTTACCAAGTGAGGACTAGCTCATTGCATCCATCCACTCCACAGTAAAAACTTCTCTAAGCTGATTTAATTGAATGCAGAACACTCTACGCACTTCATTTTCTCTCTCCTTTTTCCTTTTTGTAAATTATTTTTTTGCCTTCTCTTTTTGGCAATGTGGCCTTATTATTTTGTATCCTAAAGAAGTAGAGGTTAATAAAGAGAGCAAATGGAGGAGATGGAAAAGGAAATTGTTTTTACTTCACTCTCCATTGGGTCATTATGTTTAAATCCATTATGCAGTTTACCTGATGCTATGTTCAGAGCAACTGAATGCTGTAGTTCTTTTTAATACTGACATTTTCTTAACACAATTTAAATTAAACCCTTTATTAGTCCAGAGAAGCTGAACATGAAACAATAGTAGCTCTGGGAGAGTAATTATTTCTGTTCCATTGTCTGAGATGTTAGGGCTTTTGATTAGTTACACTATACAGTACTTAACAGCTAACCAGCCTCACCATGGCTAACAATACATAAGATTTTCCCTGTCCCAGCAGCACTCCAAGTACTTCTGAAATGTTAGCTCTGTCTTTAATCTTGTTATTCACAAATACCTCTAATTTTCTGGAGTGTGTGTGAAAACTACTGTACTGCCAGCAGCATAGAACATCATGTGGCAGGCTCTGTTGGGAAGGGATCTCTGTAAAATGGATGCATGAAGCTGTGGGTTGTAAGCCATTAAGCTTTCTCAGTACGCTTCTAATGAGCTTATGATAGCCTCACAAAATGACTGTTTTTACTGCAGCCTAGTAAATTACAGTATGTACAAATTAAATCAGTGGGACCCAATGCAAGCTGTTCCTCATCAGGTTCAACACTTCTTTTAAGAAGTGAAAAATTATGACATGCTAGAACAGCTATATGTTTCAGTCATGTCATATGCTGAAAGCATGTAGCGTACTTGGTTAATTTCTACAATTATCTGTATAACACTTCTTATTGTGTCTCACGGGAACCAAGCACTTCCTCTCTTCTGGTGTTCCTTCGTGTTTCAAAATTGGTGTTGTAATGCATGTGAACAACGAATTTGTCTCAGCTGAAAAAAGTTAAATGAGAAAAAAATACCTCTCTGACGCCTTGATCCCTCTCCAATGGAGGCCAGCAGCAAAATCTCAACTGATTTTTTTTTTTATCACTTGTAACCTTCTGCATTACATTAAAATCACTTTTGTATATTACCTCCTTGGCAGTCACAGGGAACCATTAAAAATGCTAATAGAAGTTATTTCTACTTCTTCACATGTTGCCTCAATTCTTTCTTCTGTCAGTTTTATTTTGGTGTGACCTGAGTGGATTAGCTCCTGCTGTTCATCACTCCAAGTGACACTCCTATGAAAGAAACCACTTGTGGAACTAGTGTATATATTAATGAAAACACGTCTCTCTCTCTCTCTTTCTTTCTCCAGTTTTCTCTCTACTTCTCTTTTAATACCATGGCATCTGAACAATATTAATTACAGTTTGCTAAACAGTTTTAACTGTTTTAAAATTACTACTTAAGTACTGTTGAAACTGGAACTGACTTGGCCCCAACGAACCAATTTACCCCACCTGAAGACAGCTTTGTGTGTACTTTTTAACTGAGCAGTCCATGGCTTCAAGGTGTAAATTCCTCAGAAAGTGTCTTAAGGTCAATGGTGACATTAATACTCTATAAACATGATGTAGGATTGTTAAGACTATGCAGAAAGCATACTGAAAGATGACTTTTACTACAGGGCCTTGAGTCTGGACAATATCCACCAGACCTCCTGCAGGAGGAGATGCAGTGCAAACAAGCTGGTGATTCAGAAAGGTTTTCCAAGGGTGCCCTCAGAAGCATTTCCCACATCCTGGGACTGAGTATGTGCTTCAGCTCTGTCCAGGCGTACTCAGGAAGGCACGCTGGTTGTTCCTCCCTTCAATACTGTTCTCTGGTTTCAGAGAGGTCTCCCATTGGTCACTCCTTGGCAGTCCCAGCTCTGCTGCAGTTTAGCTGAATGTCTGTGCATGGACAGGGCAAAGGAAAGCTAGGAAGTCCAACGTATGTTTCTGGAATCCTACTGATGATTATAAAAATCAGCATATATCAAGTATTACAGTATTGATGGCCATTTTTAATAGCGGCATGAACTGATGAAGTTGTGGAATAAGGGCAGCATTAGCATCTTCAAGCATCTAACAGACAGTAACAGATCCCTTTTCCTACATAAAATCATGAAATTTCAAAACTCATAAAGAGAATAATGCTTTTTGCCTTCTAGTTTGCAAATCCGCTGCTCTCCACTTTCAAGTTTTCCCTAAAATCTCTAGAGTTAGAACTCACCTTTAAAAAGCTGACATATTGTCTTCCTACTTAAGCATCAAGAAAAACGGTTATCACAAGTAACACAAAGTATCCTTAAAATTTTCTGAAATAAAAATCAAAATAAATTGGAAGAGAGAGCAACTGTGAATGTGAATGCTTTGTTAAAGCAATGCTAACTGCAATGAAAGGGAAAGATAACATGAAAATGTTTGCTACATTGCCATACCCCCATCACACTCAAAATTAATACATACATGTCAAATAGGAAACTTGTTAAAACCCCTCAAAAGTACTGTTAATAATATCTATAAGGTAAATTAATTAGAGAAATAAAAATTAATGTCAGGTGATTTTTTGAGCAGCTAGGAAAACTTGGCATGATATCACTTCTTCCTCTTATTGAAATGACAGCACTTTTCAGCAACTGCATTGCAGATGGCAGCAGCATTTGTAGCAGCTTTCTAGCATCCACAGTATTAAGCCAGTAGCATATATTAGGTTTCTTCATTCTTCATTTACATATTGATCTGAATACAAATAACAACATTGGAATATCGACTACTGTGTGATGATTTTATGTATTTATGAAAATACACACACATATACATTTATATGCAGAAAATTAGGTAATTTTTCCCTCATTTTTTTGTTTATATGTCTGTCTCTCCACTACTGGGCTGTGTCTGGTATTAATTGACCTCTGAGAGATCCTGTTCACCACCATATATAATAGAATGTTATATAGTTATAAACAGATAATTCAGCCTGCCTGTTTTTCCTTCTTTTCTTTCTTCTTACCTTCTTTCCTTTCCTTCTTTCTTATTTCCTTCCCTCCTTCGTTCCTTCTTGAGCTATATTTTAAAACCCGGCATCGCATACCATGCATATGTGAAACATCAAAGATGATTAGTACAGACAGGAGATCGGAAAACCATGAAGCACTTCTGAAACCCTGATAGGAAATGACTCTTCCTGGTTGTTGATTTATTGATGCTGACAACATTAGTTTTTTCCTCATTTTTAAAAAACTGAAAGTACCTTCGTACTTGGAAAAATACTGAAGCCAAGTAAATAATGAAAAAAAACCCACAAACCTCTGTAGGATTGAATGTCCTGACTGAAAGAACCTGCATGTGCAACTTAAAAAAAGAAACAAGCAAATAAACAAACAAAAACCCAGGAAAAAAGAAAAGGTTAAAAATGAAAGGCTTTCAGAGATGTTTCTTTACAAGCATCCAATATAATTTTAGATGCTTACAAAGATCCAGCCCAGAAGCTATTTTGTTTCTTTAGAGCCAGAGCCAGTATTTTTCAACCTCTGTCAAATCAAGGTCTGGGAATAACACCATCTTTTCAAAAGCTGTCTTCCAATAGCCATACACCAATAACCTGACTAATGAGGGCATTTGACTTTGAAGTGTCCAGAGATAGCAGAACACATGAAGTAGTAATTTTAACGGTGAAAATTTCTTAGATATTTTATTTTAAAGGGCATAATTGTCCTTTTTTTACTAGTCCTTTAAAAGTCACTTGCAGACCTGCTTAAAGTCCTGTTAACAAACAGAAAGATGTAACAAATGCGATGGGGGATTGTTAAAGCTACCAAGAAATGAGAAGGTTTTCACACCCTGTTTACTCTGGGAATCAAGTGCATTCATAATAACAACAAAGAAATAAAAATTATGTGATTTGGCCTATAAAAAAGACTAAGAATGAATGTTGCGGACTAAAGGACAAATGAAAAAAATCAAATAAAATGGACAACCCAAGTTTTCATACTGTTTAAGTGAAACATGATTTTTGAGCACTTAAATTTGTTCACGAAGAGAAAAGCTCAGAAGCATGCATATTTGCAAAGGGTCTTGCTCTGGCTCCAGTGGTGACAAACACACATGCCTTCCCCATATTTCACCTCTGGTGAGCTTGGAGCCTTAGGCTCTGACTATACCAGCAATTCAAGGAGTCCCTGACCACTGGAGTGCAGTGAATATTGGTGCATTTTTTAAATTCTGGCACTGTTTTGGCCCTGGTCAACTGGGCAGTCCCCCAAACTCTTCTCAGGCACATCCTGAGAGTTAGCATGTTTAGAGCAGCTTGCTTGAACCCTGCCCTGGAAAGCAAGACATTTGCAATGTAGAGGTAAACCACTGAATAGGCAGGCCTTTGAACATTACAAAGGCAGCCAGCTGGCCTCCTTAAGAAAAAATATGTGATTTAGTAGCACAGAAAAACACTGTGAATAGCTGCCATACACTCAGGCTTGAATGCAGCACCGGTTCATCAGCAATTTGGACCTCATCTGTCTTACAGGTAGAAGAACTGCAAGAGACATCATAGCAAAATATACCGTCTGTCTAGTTCTCCATGACATTCTCTATAAGATATTTCTAATGATAATAATAATTTCACTTTTTTGTATTCAGTTGTCTGGAGAATATATTCAGATATTTATCATAGCCGAAGGACCCAGCTAAGGCCATGTTTACTCCAGTACATATATATTCTTTTACTTAGTTATGGTACTTCAGCCTGATTCTGCAGACAGATACAGCTCTCCTGATTCTTCCAAAATATTCTCACTAAAGGTGAAAGCCAAGAGAAATTTCTGGTGTGTTTTCTACCTTGCTGATAAAGAATTGAGAAAAAAAATTCTGCTGAAATCAGAGGCTGAATTTCAGTTATCTCCACTGGGTCAATGATTTTTCATATGCAGCCACAGTCACTAAGAGTGCCAAATTCTCAGCTGGTATCCATTGACTTTCGTGGAGATAGCCCAGGTTGCATTGGCTGGGGATTTTGCCAGAGCTGTTGACAAAAAGGTGCAGATGAAGAGTAAGCTATGTGAGGCTTATAGTTAACTTGGCACATCCAAGAGTAGACAAAGGACCACTATGAGGGATACATTTACTGCAAAGTATGACAGGGAAAAAAGTGTATTCAGAAGATGAATGTTTCTAGCCCTCTTAGAAACCATAATGGTATGTTAGACTGAGATTTTCCCATGTGGAAAACGCAGCAGTGATGCCTTAGTTCTGTCGCAAATGACTGTCTTTAAATTGTCCCATGTCTTCTACACTGAGATTAGTAACCATAGCAGCCAATCCAAGCAAATCACATGTTTTTTGGCACAAACCACACTCTCAACATTGGTCAATCAGACCTCAAATCAGTCCAGCAGTTTAATTACCTAGGTAGCCTCATCTCCTCGGATGGTAAGATTGACGGAGAGACAGACAACAGGTTAGCAAAGGCATATAGAGCTTTTGGAAAACTCCATAAAAGAGTATGGTGTAATAAACACTTGAAGAAAAGTACCAAGATCAGTGTTTACAAAGCCATAGTGCTGTCTACTCTCTTATATAGATCCAAATCATGGGTCATCTACTGCCACCACCTGCGACTCCTAGAATGCTTCCATCAATGCTGCCTCTGTACAATCCTAATGGTCAGATTATGTGACCAATACATCTGTTCTAGAACAAGCAGCAGTCACAAGCTGAGAACGCAGCTGCGCTGGGCAGGGCACATCTCCAGGATGAAGGACCACCGCCTCCCTAAGATCCTGCTTTATGGTGAACTTGCCACCGGCTGCCGCGAGAGAGGAGCCCCGAAGAGGAGATACAAGGACTCCCTGAAACAACATCTCAGCCTTGGCCATATTGATCAACATAACTGGTCTACTCTGGCCTCCAGTCGGGAGGTCTGAAGACACACCATCTGTAACACTGCTGTTTCCTTTGAGAACGCACGCAGGATCACTCTTGAGGAGAAAAGACAATGCAGAAAGAATCGTGTCTTGCACCATCTAAGGAGTCCTTCTGCTGTGCCTTTTGCAATCGGATATGTCTATCTCATTTTGGCCTCATTAGCCACCAGCGTGCTTGTAACAAATATGGATAGAGCCTTCCTAAATCTTTGTTCGCGAAGCCTAGCCATGACACTCTCAACAGCACAGTAGACCACTTCAATCACATGAACTTCATGCTTCAGACTATGGCATGTGAGTTCTTGTTGGCTGCTGGGGAGCAGGGCAGGGCCCTGGGGCTCTCTGCCTACATCTGTGCTGAGAGCTTCACATGCAGAAACTCCCACGTAAGCCATTTCTCCATGTTCAACCTAACAAAGAAAGCCTTGAAATGAAGTAAGGCAAAACCCGTGGATGTAATAGGTAATAAATGGTCAGGTGAACATGCAGGTGAACAGCTCATACACACTTGAATCGAATGCCTTCATCCCAGCTCTGACCCTCACTGGTCTTTCTGGTAACACGGGTAGCAATGCTATCATGAGACCTAATCCTTCAGCTCTTTTGTATCAGCTGCTTGATCTTTTATCTCTAGAATGACTGATATATAAAATATATATCAAGGAATATCAGAAAAGATGTGATAGTCTATAATGAGTTATGTTCATGGGAAAAACTGCTATTTTTTTGAGGAAAAAAAGATTACATTAGGTTACAAATTGGTCAAAAGATGCATTAAGATTTCATATTGAACTACATATGAATTTGACTATGGTATCAAATTTCTCAGACCTTAAGAGTACATGTATCTTCTGATTTTGTATTGATCCTTTTCAAATGAAGACAAACTGAAAATTGCAGAGGATGAAACCAGTCATACTATAGAGAATATGCAGCCTACATGTAGCCCCCATGAGAGGGGGAAGTGAACTTCTCTGAAAGTAAAGACTGACCGTGGCATAATTTCTGGAAGTTTCTAAGGAGACAGCTGATACTGACATCTACTGGAAACATAATACTGAAGGGAATGGATGTTGGTCTCATCCCATGTGGTATGCACCTTGGTCTTGAAAAGCTTAATGTAAAGAAAAAAATATATGCTTTCACTGATTTGTCTTTTATCAGCGAAATAGAGGTTTTTAATAATCTAGCCATTTAATATACTGCTGTATTTATTAATGAAGTTTTAATGAAGCATACATCATTAAAATTATTCTTCAGTGCAAACAGAGAGGAGGGACTTGAAAGTGTCATGCCATGTGATCCATGGTAATGGGCTGAGGCATTTATTCCCCTCTCCTTTTCCACTCATTAGGTGTCTGATGGTGCTTATGTGGAGTTCCTGCTATAAACAAAAAATAGCTATATATAAAGGTTATTGTGTGTCTGCTACAAATTATAGTTGGAGATAGGCTAGTCCCATCAAAAGTACAAGCAATGCTTTATCGTGTCGAACCTTCAGGAACCTCAAAGAGTTAATAAATAGAAAATTACTACTACATTTCTTTAAAGCCCTCCTTCTCTCTCCATCCTTTATGTGTATGCTACTTAGGCTTTAATGCACACCTTTCACAGACATTTTCCCCTTTGTATCTGGTCTTCCCAAACCTGCATTAAAGCTGCATCATTATGTCCAGAGAGCCAAAGAAGGAATAGGGAGCCACAAGTATGTATTTGAAGTGTACCCTCGGCTATTGGTTTGGGATCATTCTTGAACTGAGCATCCTGTAAATATTCAACACTTTCAAAAGCCTATATTCATCATTTTTGGCAGCCAAAATATAGATTCTTGTTCTCAGTTTAAGGACGTGTTTTGTTCAAGGTCACGTCATCAATTGGTTGTAGAATGAATCAGAAGTCAAAACAGCAGTGAACTTTGGAGATTTTAATATGGGCTATATAGATATTTTATGTGTGTATTTGCTCTCCAAAGATACTTGTATAAATCCCCACAGAGGTTTGTACAGATGAGATATTCTCTGTGTATAATATTTTTGATGGATCTACTCCCCTTTGTTCAACCTGACTTTACTTAGAACCAACCTCCATTGTGTTGGTGACAATTTGAGAACTAAATAACTTTTAAAAAAGTGAATATCAAAGCTCACTAGAAGATGATGTCACTCCTCAAAAGACATTGGTCTTCAATACCATCAACAATCTTTGGAAAATATGCTGCTTTGAGTCTTCTTAGTTTAACAATAATCATATAGCAGCTCCCTTCAATCAAAGCTGAAAGAATAAACAAAAATGTCAATCCTTCCAAAACTCTCCCTTTGATATTTTTTTTAATTACTATAGAGATAGGATAAGGGATAATGATTTTAAACTAAACAAGGGTAGATGCAGACTAGATTCAGGCTGGGACAGGTTGCTCAGAGAGGTGGTGGATGCCCCATCCCTGGAAACATTCAAGGTCAGGTTGGACAGGGCTCTGAGAAAACTGATCTAGCTGAATATGTCCCTGCTCCCTGCAGGAGGGTTGGACTAGATGGCCTTTAAAAGTCCCTTCCAACCCAGACTATTGTATGATTCCATGAATATTACTCATGAAGAGTTTAACTTGTAGTTTAAATATACTCTGAAGTAACCAAGCCTTCCAGAGTCCTTGATACAGATATTACTCATGAAGATTCTTAGTAATGCTTTCTACTTTCTCAGAAACATGTAAGTAAAAATATCTGCTGATGTGGACTACTGAAATCATAAAATTATTGCAGAGCAACTATCGCTCTTAGTTACAATTAAATTCATGTTACTAATCTCAAAACCCCCATTTTTTTTCCTTTGTATATGGTCAAGGTATTATACTAAAAAGCAGGAATCACTAACTTTTTTGGATAGCTCTGAATCTGAATCTTTCTTTTAGCAAAGTACTTAGCCTCTTTATAACATATTCCCCTATATTTGATACCGATTTCCTGTTGATTTCCCAGCAGTGCAATTCTATTCACTTTAGTAGAAGGCTTCATGATTTATGCTGGCATAAATGAAAATACAATCAGGTTCCTCATTTTAAAGATAGGAGTCATAGTTATCATTCTCCCTTTGGGCAATGTAAGGATTAATTAGTATTACTCTGTGCTCATGAGGTATTTTAAAAATATATAGTGGTAACTATGATAAATATTATTCCTTTTGTGCTGAAAGTTCATGCTGACTTGCAAAAATGTTTCTAAGTTAGGTCAATGTAGCAGTTATTTGAGAAGGTGAAGGTCTAACTTCTTGATAATGGAGATTTACAGCCTTGTGGGGTTTTTCAACCTTGAAATAATATTAATTATAACAATTCATTCTTTAAATTGTATTCATTCCTTCTTCCTATTTCAGAAGTTAATAATAAATCTATTTAAACATTTTAAATACATCTGAATAAGAAATAACCATATAACTTAAGGTAACCTTCTCTTCCTGAATTCAAAGGCAGTTTTTATTCCATTCCGGCAAAGAGGCCTAAAACTGTGAATTATTAATGCTTGCATCCATTTTAAAGTCTCTTTAGAAAAGAGATAAAAGAGGCCTTGTTGTAAATGACAATTAAATCTACCATCTACGCAAGACCATAATCTTATCAAGTAGTAGTAATCTTCTAGAGGAAAAAGAAAATGAACAATTTTGAAAATAAATTGTTAAAATAGACACAGATGTTATCAATTAATTATCTAATTACTTTAAAGAACAAAATGTCTCTGGACATTAATTTAGAGCTGGGGTGAGGTGAGAACATAAAGACCTGTCAGGATGGCACACAAAATATTGAAAATAAAAGTTTTTTACTCTGAGGGGTCCTTATAGAGATTTTTACCCTGACCATCCCAAGTTAACATAAATCTTCCATACTGCTAATGAATATTAAAACTCATGAAGAACAAGACACAACAAGCTTGGTGGCCTTTAAAAAAGATTGTAAACAACCCATAAACACCTGCAGATTACCTGCTTAAAATGAAACTCAGCTCATTCATCTGCCCACTTTAATTAACTTTAAGTTAAACCAATCAAAGAAGCAATATGCAACTGTACATGGGGAACATACTAGAAAAAATATTTTTATGTAAAGCCTTGTAATAGTCATATAAACAGAAATGACAGTTTTGTGTAAAGACACCTGAAAGAAATAAACTGAACTTTGATATTGTTTGTATCAATACAGAAGATTTGTATTCAATTGTCTGGCTTTTGCCCATCAATGTGTCAACTGATGATCAGATAGGTGCTATTTTTTCAAGTCTGCCCTTATGAAATTAGAACCACACATACCAACAGCTTTATATGAGGGTTTTCCATATGTCTTCTGAAGATCTGCATACACAAATGGATCTCAAGTCAGGAGTTGTGCTCCAGGCTACAACCTGCACAGTTCCCAAGTTATGAGCCATCCACTGCATCTCACAGAGAACTATAAAAGCACACACCGAACCCTTTCCTGGTTTTTGTGCTACTGAAAGTAGCTAGAGAACATCTGCATAATTTTCCTTATTTCTCAGCTGCATGAAGCTAAGAAGCTGGACCTGGACTTTATAGCATATAAACTGCTTTACATATCAATCATCTCATTCATGTCAAAACATATTTTGGTAACATTTTTTTTTTATTTTAAAAGCTCCCACAGATTTTTATATGCTTCATTAACTAAGGTGCATTTAGACAAACTTTTTCAGTTTTGCAGACATGCCTACAAAAATTTTATGTTGATGCATAAACATACCAGATACAAATGAAATTCATTCTCTCAAGCAACATGTATGTGTCTATCATGACTGAGATTAAAGTTGGATTGGGATAGACTTCTTTCAGGTACACTGACAAGCTTGGGCATTAATGCAGCCTGAACATTTAATAGAGTGCTCAGACAAGGAAAAGATGTGCAAATTTGGTTACTGTGTGACGTCTGACCCTTGATCCAGTTCATACAAGAAACTCCTCCTCTGTTTGCATCCTGCCAATAAAAAACAACCCAAATCTCCATTAATACAGTACAGCATCATGAGAAAACCAAACATCATCCTCTGTGCTGTGGAAACAGATCTATAGAACACAGATTCATGAAAGAAAGAACAAAAATTCTACCAACACTCAGAAAAGTGTGTAGTTTATGATTCCACTGAGGATAGGCACAGACTTTGCATTTTTTATTCCAATTTTGTGGAGTATTTCTGTTACATAGCTGATTTTCCCCCTCCAAATTACGTATATACACACATATATATATATGTGTATATATATATGACAAAAATAAAACACTGATATGTCTGCATTTTATTTTCTACACTTTTTTCCCTAGTAAATGTTTAGCCGAAAAAAACCCCATTTTAATTATAAAATATGATCATAGGGACTCATGAGGAAGGTAATTCACATGTTGAATGCTTTTGTTTTCTTCCACAGTCAAGTTCATCAGCTGGACTATAGCTGCCATGAGCCACTTTTTAAGGTTGGGAATGGAATAGAGACATCAGGACTAGTAACTACAAGTTACCCACAGCTACTAGATTCAAGCACCTGAGGGAGTTTTTGCTGTTAGAATCTAGGTCTGCATATCTGTAACAACAAACTACACAGATATTTTGGAAGCTATTGGCAGACCCTGTGCTGTTCTGCACTACACTGTTGCCAGGGCTCTGCTTGTTGCTGGGAAGGCACTTAGATGATTAGGTAATGTACATTCTTCTTTCAGGGTTGTCAAATACGGATTTTGTTGTATAAGAGAGAATATTGACTGCCAGCTATGGCTGATAGGACAGGTAAGACAGAAAACGTGCAAGGGAGAATGGCAGATCTATGGAATAAGAAAACTTCAACAGAACATTGTGATAATTAATAAAAAATATACATGCATCTTTAAGAATGGGCCATAAACCTCTTCTGAGTTGCTGAATGCAATTATTAATTATTGTTGTTATTATTATCACTTACCTTGTTCTTAAAATTTTATTAAATGTTAGTTCAATCTTTATTAGTAGTTATTTAAGTGAATAGATTTATTGCACACATTTTTATTAAATGATGTGTGTCAGATAACTATAAGGAAAAGGCAGATCTAACATACAGCTTCTTAGCTTTTAAATGTCAGCAATAGAATGATATATCATTATAACACTTAGCAATTTTCTTATTAACTTCTATACTCTACCCTAACCCATAAATAAAACAGAAGTTACCCCTAATACATAAGATAATTAAGTCAAAGAGTATTAGCAAACAAGTAAGGATACAAACCAAAAATGAGGAAAGAAAAAGAAGAAAAGGCGGACAAATTAAAATAACATGATACACTGATTTATATGACATGTTAATCATCTATTATTTATCCTAAGTGCTTTCTGAGTTCTCATCTAATTTCACTATAGCATCACAAATAGACTTTAGTCACCTTTTCCTGAATGTTAATAATTGATAAGCGATATTTAGCTTGCAAAGCTGGTGCACACTCTTTGGAAAGCCATGCACTGCTGTGGCTTCTCCCCTTGGGTGAAATCTGCTCCATCTGCATAAAATCATTGTATAAAGCTTTGAGGGTTTTGGGAAGCAGAATCCTTCCAACCTAGTCCTCACAGCTGATCCTTACATTTTGTTCCTGGGTTACCTTCTTTGCAGCTTTCAACATCCAGTTACAGAAGAGTCTTTTTTCTGTGCACGTTGTTGTTTCAGCTCATCCTTTTAGTTTCCAAGGGCCTAGAAAGACACTGAACTCTGCAAAGAGTGTGTTGAATGTTTACACTAATATAAATTTCACTAGAAGTGCCTGTAAAATGCATGCCCATAGCACTGCCTATTATTCTGGGAGTCACACTGGAAATTACTGATGAGGATTCTAGAGTCTCTAATGAGGAGAACTTGGAGTCAACGAAGAGCTATACAGATTCACATCAGCTGAGGATGCACTTGAGGAGACTAGGGACTGCAGGGTGAATATTCACACAATGTAGATGTGAGTAGTACATTTTATGCTTACATGTGCCTTTACAAACCCACAGTATCTTGTTTGAACCACACGGATGTGATACATTATAACTTCTGTGTTTCTCATGAGGCAAATTTTCACTCTTTGACAAAGTGGATTTCATTAATTTTCACCTTTCCACTGAGAGGTGGTTTTGTTTTCTTTACTATCAAATTCTGGATATCAAGGAGAGTATAATTGCGAAAATCTTTATAATATTTTGTTGTAGTTACCTGCTGCTAAACTTCTAAATAATTATATGGCTAGTTCTGTCCTGGCAATATTTCAATAACTATATGGAGAAAAATCATCTCCAGGAATAAAATTTGGAATGCACCAAAAGGTTCTGACTTTCTTACTGAGCTATAACAATTTGTGCTACAGAATCCCATTTGTGGTATATGTATACTAGTAAAATTTTTTGCTTGAATTCCATTTACCATTTATGACAGCATCTATTCCTTTTGCTCTTATCTAAGTCTTTTAGTTCAGCTGACTTGTTGTAAAAAATGTATACAGATCTTGTTTATAACTCTCTCAGTAAAGAATAAACTCCTCATTATAAATATTTTTTTCTCTCTCTCTCTGTGGATTTGCCGTTAGAGCTTTCCATGTTGCCCAAGTTTTACGAGTCACACATTTATTGACTTTTACCAGCATACTGGCAATACATTGATTAGCTGGCAAATATATTAATACTACGTACTTTTTGCTAGAAGTAGGAATGGTTCACTAATTATGAAGTAGTTGCCTCAATTTATGAAGCTTATTTTGATATTTTACTGACACCATTAGAATGCCTATCAATCTTTCATCACAATTACTCCTACTAAATAGTCAACATATTTAGTAATCATATGTCCGAACCATTGGATTCAAAATGTTCATTGTTGACTCAAAGTATGAAAATAACATAATTTCCCAATGTGAACTGTTATCATAACAGATCAAACCCAGCTTAATTTAGTTGTATAAGTATTCCCATTCAAATCATTTTATCAGTAATGGCTGCAAATGAACCATGAAATTTAGCTGTTTTCTAGTCAAGTATAATCTAGTGGAATATCTTATGTAGTTTTAAATCTTGATAAAGACTTCTCTGATCCAGTTTATTGAGTTGATTCAGAATGTATCTGCCAACCTGACAGAAGAACTTGGCATTAATTCCTATTAATACAGATTAAAATTAAGACAGGAAATGTCATCCAGGTCTGCTGAGACTGAGAATGGTTTCCAGAGAACTTAAATGTTTTCCATTTTCCATACAAACTCTTAAAAAGTTATTTGAGCTTTATAAAATAATTAATTTAGAAAGTTGAAAGGTAATGGTGAGAAATAATAGAGCACTCTAGGCCACATAAATATTCTAATGAATATTTCTAAGCAAACAGTCAATCAAAGTGGTTTGTTCTTCCTTTAAATTTTATAGAGCTTAGTAAGGATATAATTCATGGATCATGTATTTTTGGTCTCATCAAAATACAGTATCTGCTGTTTACAAGTTTATATATTCCAGCAATTACTGCACACAATAATAACCAAAATACCATAATATGTACGAATTTGATTAGTCCTCATAAACAGATGGAAGGTAGAGCAGGGATGCCAAAACCAGTCACTGTCACAATGACAATACAGCTTTAAAAGATTTCTTTAGGAGGTATTAACTTCAGTTGCAATATCATAAGAACTTACTTTAACATTATTTTTATGGTCTACCACAGGATGCATTTTTATTAGTGTTATCATAGATTATTAACAGACCAACTCTGAATGAGGAAACTAGTCCTCTTCATGGCATTTATATATTCCTGAAATTTTACACAAAACCTGCATTAAAACAACTTCCCCAAAGCTTTGTCACATCTCTTTACACTAGGCAATGCCACAGTTACAGTGGCCTGGACAGCCTCAGTTCAGTTTCTGGTGTTATTAATTGTCTTCATTAATATCTTCATCTCTATTAACATGTTGACATGTTAACATAGTAACATAAATAATATATTTATTTCCATGATCAAAACCTATCTGAGCTTTCCACATGACCCCTTCCCCCTTCTTTGCGTAGGCTGGGCAGTGCTCATTTAATCAGTATTCGATACTTGTTTGTTTGTCTTTCAGTTTTCACCTATGGTCCAGGGCTATGTATATACTGAATAAACCAAGCACTATAAGAAATAATTATTTTTTCCTTTGGGAGCATTATTAGAGCAAACCTTCCTGTATCATTGAAATACCTCTCAAATATGGATCCACTTATCTGCACAAAACCAGAAGAGTTCAGAAGAGAGACATTATGCAACAAGCAGTTTACAGACGGGAATTTGAGTCACACAAGGTTAAAGTCAAAAGTTTGACTTAAATTTACACTAATTTTGAAATTAACTGTTTTTCGTAATACATAACAATGCATAGAACTGTTCGTAGCCAGTCTCAGCTTCTGCCAACTTCTTTCATGGGTGTAACGTAGATCTTCAAGCAAATATTTGCATTGCAGAGGTCAGATTTCTGGCATCAACATGCAGCTCCTGAAATTTCAAAAAGACAGGTTGAAAGGGAGGTTCATACAGATGGCACATGATTCTTGGGTTTGGGAGGGCAAAAGAACGAGGCAAAACTCAGGTGGAAAATCTCCAAATGGCAGGGAGAGCTCAGCTCACCGAGACAGTGAAGATCACCATGACAGAGTGAAGAATAAGGTAATATCAATGAGAGCCAGAAACAGAATGGAGGGAAGCTGACAAAAAATGACTCAGCACACACACCCCTAAAAGACAGAAGAAAAGCATGAGATGCATGAGAAACAGAACCACATGGACTCAAGACAGAAAAAGAATAAACATGCATGTGTGTTTAGAAGAACTTTCCAGCAATGAGGAGAGAGGCTGAGGAAAAAGGTGTGAATTTCGGTGAAACAAACTCTCAAGACAGAAATTTCAGAGAGTGACACACAATTCTTATATTTTAATTTAATTCAAGCATTTTATATTGCATGAAATATGTAGAGCTCTCTCATTTATATTACACTGTGTTAAAAAGGTCATGCAGAGGATTAAAAAAGTATTCTGTTGACCTTGTCTTAGCCACTGCACTTTGTGAAATATTTTCTCCTGGAAAGCAGGACAAGGAGAGAGATTATTTTCACAGTAGCCCAAATGAGCATGGTTGGTTCTGGAAGAATGTTTCGGAGTGTAGATACTGGTGGAGAGAAAATGGGAGACTCCAAAATAATGTCCTATCCAATAAGGGAAACAGTCCCAAATCTCAGGAGCACAAGGTAAGAGACTTTCCTGAGAAGTCATAAGGAAGGTCTGTAGCGAGACAGACTGGAGTTTTCCTTGAACTGAAAATTGCTGGAAGTTAGATGTTCAACACATTATGGGAAAAAAGTATAAACACTGTGAAGACATAGTGGTTAGGATGTTGATTTGTTTCTCAACATCTTCAATCTGTCTCACCTAGTCCTTCTGAGGCTTCCCCTATTTAGTCAGTTATTTTGCTGTAGTTTGGTTGGTTTTGTTACTCTTTAAATAAAACATTAGCTTTAGGAATTTACCATTTTTTGGCATGCTCACATCAAAAATTAGAAGAGGACAAAGTACTTTCACTTGACCAAAGATGTTCCCCTGGATTCAGCTGCAATATGATCCTCCCCACCACGATACAAGAAATAGCAGGCTAGGAAACTGATGAAGTGCACAGTGAAACAATGTCAAATGCACCTTTCAAATAGGAAAGTCCCAAAACAACAGATAGTTCAGTTTACCCTTCAGGGCAACTGAAACCCTGGAAGTCTGGTCATGGCTGCAGTGCATGATGTATTGGGAATTTATTTCTTGTTGAATGTCATATCCTAGTAGAGTATTCTAACAGTTTAGTATTGTATCAGGAGATAGGCCAAGGAAAGGTAAAAATTCTTTATCTTTTCATAGAGTTGATTAGGTATAATACAGATTCCCACACATTAAACCAGTAACTTGTTATGTTGTAGAAGTATAAGAAACAAGGACAATTGGGAACAATACAAAATTGTGATGACTCCTTTGTATCAGTCGGATGGGCAAACATGCAAACATTAAAGAGAATAAGTTTTCATCCATTGGTTATTTGAGGATTTTAGATGGGCTACAGCCAGACACAAAGAAATTGAGAACCAGTAAGGAAGTACCAAGACCAGGAAGGAGTGTAGTAACTATAGAGGCTGACTAACCTATCAAATCTGCATACCTATTAGAAACTTGCAAACACCAAATGATGAGGCATGAGAAAAGAAGACATTCTAAGAATGGGCTTCGGAAAAGGAGAGACAATAATTAGCAAGATAACAATCCT
The DNA here is from genome assembly GCF_001604755.1 of Lepidothrix coronata. NCBI lineage: Eukaryota > Metazoa > Chordata > Aves > Passeriformes > Pipridae > Lepidothrix > Lepidothrix coronata. Next base: position 127,103 of record NW_016690346.1, on the reverse strand, counting down.
GAAGTCTTAAGACTGAACATAACCAACCACAGCTGTGCTGGAGTACATCAAAGCGGACACTGACTGATGTAGCCACTGAGAAGGCTGTATTCTGATGGGTTGTACTGAGCATGTAAGTGGATCTGAAGGGTTTTCCTTCATTGTTCCACACCTTCATGCACAATTTGTCTTCAGGCTGTCATAAGCCATTGCTCTGTAATCTGACAAATAGTCCCCAATAAAGGAATCATCTTTATCACTGGCAAAGCCTTTAGTTAACTCTTTCCACCTTAGTAATTGTCAGTGCTGTGGTCTTACAGAGAGGATTACCACTAGAGGAGGAATCAGAACGGCAGGATTAGTATTTGCTTCATATACCTCATTTTCTTTTAGTTACATGAAAAAGTCATTAAACCAAATACATCATCAGTATGACACAAGAAAGTTCTGCTATCATTTCAGAACTGAATACTATGTCTCCAGAAAGCAACTTTTCTTCAAGAAGAGGCTCTATTTAGAGAACTGTCTGAGAAAATATTCTTATATTTTTCCTAAATTCCTTCTCAGAAATTACTTCCACCCAGCCCTCAAACCCATGAACAATGCAGTATTTCCTCAAAGTCAATATGTTATTCAAAGCCACAAGAAAAGAGTTAGGTGGCTATGTATAATCATGCCATCCAGTAATGCTTGCTTTAAAAAACATATTTCTGGCAGGGACACAACTCCTAAAGAGGAGACAATTTGATCACCTATCTCCAACTTAATATACAATTTTTTTCTTAAACACAGTCTTATATTTCAAGCTTTATTTTGATGGCAGTAAACTGATTTGATGATCTGAAAGAGATTAATTAATATTCTGCAAAATTTCACAAATCTTGAAATGAATCAGAAGAGGTTCTCTGGTGTTTGAATAGTTTATTATCTCACTGAAAGCTCCAGAATCTTTGTTACCAATGAACCTCTGAAAGATTATTATTCTTTTTATGTTTATAGGATTTTAATACTCAGGTTTGGATACAGAACAATTACTTATCTTGATTCCAGCCTTTTGTGATTCTTGCCCCATGTCAGCATTACCTGATTTTACTAACATAGTCTTTATCTTGGGATCTCAACACTACTGTCAGGTCTCAGAGGAGCTCAGATTTGGTCCTTTGGACTATGTGATGAGGTTTTTTTATTATGCTCAAAAACCTAATTGAACAAGTTTTGAACAAAAAGCATCACATTGTCCAATTTATACACTTTCGATTCCAGCAAGAGCACAATGGCTTCTGTTTTCTAATTTTCCTGCTTTGTTCAACATTAAAAATCAACACTCTGTCTCAGTTCATAGATCTCTTTGTTTCAGCTTCCCTTTCTTTGATGTTGTTTATTACTTCTTCTGTTGCATGCACACGTTTGGTTAATATATCCAATTTAGCATCCATTGCATCTCTGTTTCATTTAAGTTTCTCCCATGCTGTGAAGAATGACTGTCCAGGTCCATTTTATTTCTCTAAATATTGCTGCTTTATCCGTAGGAGCTTCTTTTTCCCTAAAGGGTACTAAGATAGATGTTGTTTTTTCCAAAGTGTATCTTGAATTCTTCTAAGCAGCCTTCACTGGTTTTCTGTGGACTACATGACAATCCTAAATTGTAGCTGTTCATAAGGATCCCTTCCTCTGCAGTGGTCTTTTGCTTACCTTTCTCCAATACTGGCAAAAAGCGAAGACTGAAAAAGAAAGGACCAAAAATTTAAATATTTGACCAGTTTGGATTTGACCTAAAGCAATGAGAGAGAGGCTTATTAAAGTGTTTTGGCACCTACCTGCAATGCAATTCACAACCAAGCCTACAGGTGCAGACTATTGGGTTTGGATGGCACCTAACCCTTGGGAGGATAGGTCCCATTAAAAATGGGACACATTTTTCAGAGGCAAAGTGCATCTGTCAGTTTTTTTGTCAAGTCTGATTGAGCAGAGAGCAGTATCCTGCTTATTCCTCTTGCTAGGCAACCAAGCACTGTATGTGTACACCATACAGCTGACTGGATAAGAGGGCAGGGTGATGGTTCCTAAATTGATTTGGAGAGGCAGACTAGGACAATGGGAAAGCCCTGATCAAATTTCATAGTAGTGCATGTCTGGATTGGAATTTGCCATTTTAGTAGCCTTCCAGTACCGTGTCCCTATACCTAATATTGACACGGACAGAAAAGACAACAATAGTTTCTTTCTGTCTTATTACAAGTTGATAAACTCAAAACCAGAAAGAACCGAGGATTTTTATAAACAGGATTTTTTTTCATCAGCAGCTTAATTAAAAATACTTTAAAAGTATTTACCCCACACAATGGTAGTCATTGAATATTTTGGTCACTTTATCTTTGAGAAGTTTCTGGTCCAATTTACAGTGGGTCAGTTTCTACATCAAATGTGATACTTTTTCTACAATTGCAGAAGACAGAACATGATTAAATATGCAGAACTGCAGGTAGTACTGGTCAAGGTTGAGTCTGCAAAAGAGAGGAAAATGTGAAATAGCTATATAGATCCTCAATTTGATTTTATTACCGATGAACTGGGATTTTAGGGCATTTGTCTGCCATCTTTCAAGTAGCAGATTCTCTTCAAGAAACTTATATAATTTACATTCTGTACTCATTTTTCTTAAAATATTCTGTTGCTTATTTCTTGCACTTGTGACTTGACCTTGAACTGAGACTTCAGCAAAATGAATAGATTATTACTGGATTAAAAAAACAAATGGTACACTATGATGGCTATACACATTTCAGGATGCCCATTCTATGACTTCGGAAAGAGGCTTTGAATATACTAAATATTTATCCCGTGAAACAGAATCTATTATTAGGGTCTTTCAAAAGCTGAGACACACAAAGTCACTGGACACTGTCGTAAATTTTAGTCATATTTATCTGCATGTAAAAGTATGCTATTGCAAAAGTTTTATTTTTTTCTAAATTCCCTAAATAATTTTCTAGAAAGTCTTCCCTTATCACATGTAGTAATCTGGACTTACCAGCTAACTAAACATACAGTGACATATTTAGTTATACAAAATGTTGTTTGTCAAATCACATTTCCACTGAGTTTCAATAAATATTTACTGTACACCTAGGTATCAAATTAAATAGCTAATAAATTTTGCTAGAGAGATTCTTGAAACAATTTGTTTTTTTCTAAAACCTTGTCATTTTTAACACTTTTAAATTAAATCCCTATTTCAGTCACTATATTTAAAGTGTGACTTGAATTCCCTGTAGTTCACCTCAGAGATTTTTTATTTTTACTCCTGGCTAATAAACTAAGAGGCATACCAGTCATACCAGCAAAACCCCAAGCAAGCTGCCTTGTATCATACTTCACACTTCATCAAGATTCTTCCCTGTGTAGTAATACTATTCATAGGGTTTTGTATTTGTTTGCTTTGTTTCTATGGTTATTTTTCCACCTACATTAGGAAGTGTGATTGGTTTTTCTCAGTTTCCAATCTGCACTAGAACATTTTGAGGTGTCCAGAAAATCACTTAAAGCTCTTAATAGTCAAATAGAGCTGAGTGAACAAACTGTGATTTATCTACCTCTGCCTGAATGAGGTGAAAACAGTCTTTCAGACACAGGGAAAAATATACAGAAATGTTTCACCTGCCTAAACTTTTTTTTTAAGGCTTTGGTTATTTCTTTTATAAATGGCATACATCTAGCTTTTTAGGCACCAAAACTGTCCTTAAAATTATGTTATCTTGCATCATTTTCTAGAAAATACCTACAGAGAAAATATCAAATTTAAGAAGCCATTTATTCTTTCTTACCCATCTCATGTCCCAGTTCAAGCTATACTTTGTTAGGAAAAACCTACAAAGCCAGAGCAGTCTCACAGCACTGTCATCAGCATCATGGCCAGTCTTTGTGAACGAAGATTTGGGGAACGTCTTTACCCTTCGAGCCTGCGCAGTGGATTTTTTAGGTGAGAC
>NW_016690346.1:80566-119335 GCF_001604755.1 Lepidothrix coronata | reverse complement strand
CCAAGAAAAGATGCTGTTCTGAATTTGGTAGTAGTAGTGCACACAACATCTCAAAAAGTACTAGTGGGATAGCCCTTCTATAATAGCAACCACAATACAATTAGCTTTAATTTTATAGGGTAGATAGTATGCTAAATAAATACATGTAGTTCCACAATTTCAAGAAAAAAGATTATCCTATAAAAAAAAAAAAAAAACCAAAACCAAACCAAACCCAAAAAACCCCCAAAGAAACAAAAAAAAGAAAGCGCAAACCCCAAAAATCCAAAAAGGAACATTCCAAAGAACAAGACGCTTAAACTAGCCTGAAGCCTCTGAAAAACAGTGTAATGGGAAAAGGGTAAAATGCATGCCACCATTCAAAAAGAAATAAAAGCACCACAAAAAAAGCTGCCAAGGGATCTGTGGGAAAGCTTGTAAGGCTATCGCAGGAAAAAGCTTAGTGTTTAAGAAAATGAGAGCTTGCCAAAATGAGAAGAACCCTATAAGAAAATGATAGGTTAAACATAAGCAGGAAATTGAGAGTTCTAAAAATAATTTCAAGTATACCCTGAAAAGGATTTTTAAACTGATAACAAAAGTTCTTTAAATACTTCAGACACTGTGGAGTTAGTGGGAATACTGATGACAAGTGTGTAAAAGCAGCACTTAGGGCTGACAAAGGCCACAGCAGAAAAACTCGATGAATTCCTTGATGAAGGACAACCCCATGTGGGAAATGGTCTTTGCAGCAGATCAATCAGAGAAGGTAGATCCATTTGAAATAAATATAACTCAAGCAGGAGACCAAATGGATTAGCTGAAAATCAGTAACTCACCCAGTCCAGGTAGTATTCACCCAAGGCTGACCTTCATGTGAAACTGCAGAAGTGCCACCCAAGGCATGTGGCCATAGGGCTACAAACAGCCCCTGTGACAGGTGGCAGATGGATTGCCAACATGAGTTATTGAATGAGAGCCCAGGAGGGTATCCTGGAAACTACAAGCTACAGCGTTATCTGCCCTAGGGAAGATGGTGGCATATGTGTTAAAGAATGGGATCAAAGAGTTTTTCAGTCTATGTTAAAGAACAGAATCCCTGAGCAGGCCAGATATTGTCACCTGGAGAAGAATAAGTGTGGCTTCTGTGAAGAAAAATCCTATTTCCCTGATGTGCTGGAGATCCATAAGGATCAGTGCCACCACAGTTTTTATCTTTTGTAATTTTCCCCAAGGCACTTAAAGGAAAGGGTGTGTGAATGTCACAAATTTCCAGATGGTCTAAACTCTTCTCAGAAGTAAGGTGTTGTGGCAAGGCCAAGAAATTCCAGAAAGGCTTCATAAAACTGAATGAGTCAGCAAAAACATGGGAGAAGAGCTTCAATATAGATAAAAACACCCAGGGAAAATAATCCAAACCATTTCTACCACAATGTAGTACTTAGAACTGCAAGTTAGGAAGGAGATCTCATAGCCATCACTTACATTCACTGCCTGAAATCATTGGCTTAATGGGCAGAAAATACCAGAGAAAACGAAGCATTTATCATCACCTAGAAGAATCTTGAGAAGAAAAAGACCTTAATTTTCCTACTGCATAAAAGTTTGATGAGCTTATATCTTGAGTTCAATGTGCACTTCTGGTTTTTGTTTCTCAGGAAGGAAGAAGATTTTAAGATGCTAGAGAAGGTGTCAAATAAAATGACCAAAGATGCAGAGTAGAAGGCCAGGGATCTTCAGTTAGAAGATAAGGTGAAGGGATAAGAATGAGGTTTACAAAATCATGAAATCAGGGGATAAGCTGAGTGGAACTATTCTTGCAGTCCTGCAACAGAACAAGAGAACAGGATTGAACTAGCAGAACATCTATTTATATCAGTTTATAAAAGAGCTTCCTTACACAGGCAGCTTGGAATTTACTACTAGAGAACATCATGGAAACAGAGACCATCAGCAAAATCAAAAAGGAATTAGGAAAATAATAGACCACAGCTTCAGGACTTAGAGTATGATGTGAAATGAGGACAGAGAGGAGGGAGCAATACTGTGCACCTACATTTCATTTCAACACGAAATCAAAATACTGTCGGAGTCCACAATCACATACATATGTGCACACCTGGGAAAAAGAAAAGCTTCCAGCTTTTCTTCCACACAGGGAGCTTAAGTAACTTTCTCTTAAATATTCCAGAGCCCTGTAGCAGATTTAATAAAAAAAATCTCCTGTATGTGAACATATAGTTACATACAGGATGCTTAAATCAGTTATCCATCAGATACTTTTACGTTTGGGTCATACCTACATTCTCTCTATCTTGAGAAAGGAATAAAGTTCATTCTGAAAGAAAGTCTTTGCCACAGCCGTTTCTATACAAGTGACAGTCAGTATAATTTTAAGTATAAATATTTTTGTGTGGAATATGTTTCCATTACTTTCACCGATCATTATTTATTCATTGACTAATAGCATTTCCAACATGCCAGACATTGCATCAAGAGGACATTTTTAATAAACTTTCCATTCTGTTCCTATAAACAAATTTTAAAAGTTGTAATAAGTGAAGAATTATGGCTACTTTAGTGTTTATAATGTGAAACTCAGAATTTCCATAGATCTTTGATGGTGCCCAAAATAAAACCAAATTATAATTCCCACAGGGGAGTCAGAGATTAGTCTTTAACTCTGACAACTCTATGCCATGTATCCATTTCATATATCAAATTCCTTTCAAGTTCCTCTAATGCTAGTCTTTTATGAAACTATCCCTAACTCTCCCTTATTGCTATCTTCGTACAAAATGGGAAAGAAACTGCTTCTAGATCCACTACTAATTTCAAGACTTTCCGCCAAAAAAAGATGTTCTGATAGAAGTAAAGTAGTAATTAAAGCACCACAGAGAGGACCTGGGAGGCTGATGTTAACTTTGAACTTGCAGTGATATTTGCTTTCCAGTCAGATATTACCCACATAATTAGCACTATTTCCAGTGGAAGACTTTAGAATGAAGGGACAGAGTATGAATTTTGGAGAAGGTTATTTATATATTCAACTTCATTAAAAGCTTCCTTGTTTCACAGTTGTTGGGTTCAGTTGGGGTTCTTAGTTAGAATGATGACTTTCAAACACTATCGATGATTATTTTTATTGTCTAACAAACTTACAGAGGTCTGAGGGCTCCACTGATCTCAGTGATGTGCAAACAAACACAGCATAGCCCATGCCTTGAAGAATTTGGTCACGTAGAAGAGGTGGATAAAATAGTTTATGCTACACAAAATTGCCAGAAACAAAGAAAGAATATGTAAAAGCATATACTATAAAGTTTGGTGTTTCTTACATATAATTACACCAATTGACAGAACAGAACTGACTAGTAAGGGCTCCAGAGCTTCTTTGATAGCAAGTTGACATCAATGAATTTGTCAGTGGACATTCATGGCTGGGCAAGAGGAGCTTGCCTTGAACTTCCTGCATTGGAAAACCATGTTATAAGTAGTTATGTCAAAGTAAAAGCAATATGCAGCTTTTCACTGTTAGCTGCTTACCCTGGGCTGCTACAGGTCTGCTCTAAATCATCCCAGTTTCAGCAGAGCATCTGTTAGTGTTATAATAATGCAGAGTGGCAAAGAGCCAGTTCCAGTATGTGTCACCTTCCAGACAGCAGTATATTTGGTGGTGGGCATTTTCCATTTTGTTTGACTGGACTGAACTGTATTGCAACAGTGGCACGTGTGTGTAACACTCCAGTCCCAGAGCTGCAAGCTTAAGGGCTCAGCCAGGAGTTTTACTTTCAAATATATACATAGGGTTCTTTAATACCTTGAGACAGCATCAAGACAATAAGCCACAGACTTGCTCCCAAGAAGTATTTTTATTGATAATTTAGGGAAGAAAATAAAGGAACTAGGTAAAAGCTCAAAAAGGCACCACACAAGCTAGACAAAACGTTCCACCACAATACTGACCCAGCACATACTAATCCTCAACACATAAGTCAAAATCCAATCTCTTCAAAACACTTCAGTCAAAATCCAACTTCTCCAGCTCCAAACCACCCAAAGAATCATGAAGGGAGGAAGGAAAGAGAAGCAGAGGGAGCAAGAAGAGAGAAGGAGAAAGAGACAGATTACATAGTTACCACTGGAACCTTGTAGAAGACCAGTTCTCACACGTCCAGATGGCAGGGCCATGACACGAGGCAAACACACGCCTATGGTTTTATCTGCTCTGGTCCCTATGGCCATCCCCACCCCAGGAGAGGTCTCTGACCCACCAGCCACTCTGGGATTCCAGGCAAGGGTCAGAAGCAGTGTTCTCACTGTTCCTGCCAATCTGAGGCTGGATTAGGGACTCTAGGAGGTGTGGTGTGTTATAGTTTTCCCGAGCTGCGTGTGACTGACAGCTGCTCTCAGGCTACCCCATGTGGGTTCCAGGAATGTGCCATGAGGGATATGACACCACCTTACCTCCATGAGGTTCGACCTATCCCTTCCCACTCCACACACATTCCCCTCCCCCTCAATGAGGTTCCAAACCAATAATTACTGATCTAACACTGTGTAAAGGAAGTTATATGTTGAGAAAGACTATGAAGCGAAACCTAACTTTTTGGTACTTAGAGAGTGAATGTATGACAAGAAACTATGAGAACCATAAAAGACCCTGGTACATCTACTTTTGCTTCTTTCAGAGTGCAAAACTCCAAAAACAGGGTTTTATATTTTTTTAGCTGAACATAACAACAAATTCATTGCTTACTTGCGGGGCATTAAGGGTGGGTAATGCTGAGCTGAGCTAGAGAGAAATGTACTCATGCTCTAAGCATATTTTGTCAGGTACAACCCACTGCCTGTAAACATGAAAGCTTTGTTAAGTTATGCCTCCTTGTCAACTTCCTTACATGTGTTTTGGTGAGACAGGGAGAACGACAGCAAAATATCTAACCCCTCCAAATTGCACTGCTGCTTCCTCATCCACATGTTCACAAGAGTATGATTCTTGGAAGAAACTTCCCTCTGTAAGAAAAAACTTGGAGCAATATCTGTCAATACACTGTAGTTGATGACACTGTTATATTCTACTGTTTCATGTCTCCATTATAAATTCACTTTCTCTAATCTATCTAGAAACAGAACCCCACCTGAGACACCTTTTGATTATGATGTTACACATCATATGTCATCCACACTCTGAGCCAGGAAGCACAGCATCTAGGTAAGCCTTGAAGCTTTGTGTAGATCAGCTCAACCTGTTCACTTGGGAATATTTAATTAACTTGGGGAATCAACAGCCATATGTGGCCTTTTGTCAGAAGATGTCTGACAAAATATTTGCTGGCCAAAACTAGACCAACATAGTGATGCGAATAAAGCTGTGTTGTTTTGATGTAGTTTAAAGGCTAGATGTTTTTGCAACATGTTCTTTGCTTTAGAACTATGGACAACAACAACAAACATGGACTATAACGAGCAAAATAATTGCCAGTGTTCTAGAATAACTGATATTTCATAGTTATACTACTATTTCTCTCTCCAGGAAACCTTTTTATTCATATATGATTGTCCACTGGAACATCAGAAATGCCAGCTAAGAAAAATACTTTTCTGAAGCTAATTCATTTTGCATAAAGTAGTGCAAGCACACTGAAGGTGCTTCCCTTCCTGGTGAGCATTCATATTACAGACTTGAGCAAACATTCATTTTTGAGCAACTTCATTTTTGACACAGTGTCCTTACTTAACCAAACTGCACTAGACTTTCAGGCTTATAAATCTTGACCACCTCTCTTAACTACACACAAGCTTACTGTACATGTATTTCAGAGACTGTGCCTAGTGCACTCCAAGCAGCTCCTAATTAGGGTTATTTTCTGACATTATTTCTTCTATTATATCTGATAAATGAAAGGTTAGATATTTTGCACATTCCTGTGGAAAAAACTTTTTACTTTGAACTTAAAATCTTTAGAAAGTTGAGGAACAATAAAGAAAAAAATAATAACAGCTAACCAAGATGAGGGAAAATAATTGAAATGTTAAACATCTGGTTTTGTCAGAAAATAGATAAGTTATAACTAGAAACAATTTCAGATACCTTATGATAATTACTATGAAAATCTGAACAGAAAAAGTCGTCAGAGTCAACTTTTCTGGGAACTTCAAACACACTTTGAAGAAAGTCTGTTTTCATCCTTGATCTGAGTGAGAGGAAAATCTAGTAATTGAGCTTAAGATTAGAAATGAGCATTACATTTAAAAATGTTTAAATGTGTAAACTGTCTCTAGGTGATGAAACTTCTTTGGTAATATAAAATGAGATTTTTTTTCTTTAATATGGTATTTTCCTTCAACCTAGTCCATAGTGATTACTGTTTAGTGTGCCCACATGGAATTGTTATATCATCATTCATTCCTTAGAAAAATAAAAATCAAGATAAAAGAGTTCCAGATTTTTTTCTCCTGAAAGGCAAGGAATACCATTTGTAGCTCGTCAGAATTTCCCCAGTTCTGTTTCTCTTCTTTTTCTGAGATGAAGCATGTAAGCTGTAGCCACCTTAACTGCTTCAAGTGTCTCAGCAATTCACATAGGGTCTTCCTCATCACTCATCCTTCCATGGCATAAACAGGGTTTTTTTCCTAAGAATTGCAGTTGTAAAATCTTTTTTTTTTTCCTGACATATAAAATTGAAGAATACGGAATTAGTTTGTTGCTGCTGCTTGATATAAAGTTTTGATCTAAAACTAGGGTGCATTCTCCATCTTACCAAATATATATATATCCTGGCAAGGCCAATGGTACATCAGGAAGAATAAGTGGAAGCAAATAGAGTTAATGGGTAGGTAATAAACTGCTAATGTCATGGAAAAAAAAACCAAAACAAAGCAAAACAAACAAACAAAATGCACAGACACACATACAAACTCGAAAAAAAAAAAACAACAAAAAAAAAATAGTTGAGGAGAAACCTCCAACAAGATTCCCTATTTCCAATGAACAGGCAGATATTTGTTTCATTTGACAGTGTCACCAGGAATTTCAATGAGATGGTATGGTTTCAAGAATGCATCCACACCACCCAGGGACACACAACTGAAAATGTATTTACTTAGCAGGAAAAGTATAGCAGATGAATGCCAATTTTTATTTTACAACACATAGTACATGTCCACTATAAACCATCCTGTCTGCCGAGTTTAGACCAGCACAGCAGGGACACACAGGAGCAGAACCCTCTCCTGGCCTTTCAACATGTCCATGACCTGCTGTTTGCCAGTGTTTCCTGCTCTAGTTGCCACATGGTCTTGGATATCCATTGCCCCCAAAGTGGATGTGTTTTAAACTGTTTTATTCCCTTCTAATTTAGATTTTTGTCATAAACCTCCAATGGCCTTGCTAATCATGTAGCCTTGTACCAATCTCTTTGACTTCCTCCATACCTAAGTCCAAGCAGCAGTTGCCACCGTATTTTCTCTCATCCTCTGGCCTCCTGCCTCAAATATGATGGAAAAGCTATGAACTCAGCAATAGCTGCCAAGTCAAATTTTGCCTGCTGCTACTGTATTTCTGGCTCATCTAAAATGAACTCATTTGACTGAAGCTGGGCAGGGGTAGTAGAGGTCATGTATCTGGGGGGCATCATTTTCAGGGTTGACTTCATCCCATAACAGACTGATTCAGTGTGCAAATGTAGTAGTGTAAGGTCCAAAACTACCACAGGCCGCCTATACCTGCTATATCTGTGTACTACATTTATATGTAGAAAAGACTCGGTCTCCTTGCCTCCAACCTTCACAGTCATCCTGAGCTCTCATAATAAAATGGTTTCTGTTGCAACTGGAATTAGCTCTACGGTATGGGAGAATCTTTTATACTGGAGCAAGGTTCTTGTTTAGGGTGGTTTGTATCTGTAGGAATTGCATGTTGGCTATTTGTTTGTTCAGTCTTTGAAAATACTAGTCACAGTGTGCAAAGAGAAGTTATAACTGCTGAACCAGTTCAAAGTCGGGAATGTTTTTTTAGTATATTGCATGGAATTAACAACATTCTACTGATGTTAGCATACCTGATAATTTGTTTAGATACCATCTGCATAGCGCTGTCTTAATGCTAGAAAGGAGAAGTATATAGTCATCACAAGATGCAAATTTACCACATTACAGATACTCTTTACTATTTATCTGCAGTATATAAAACTAGTGAGATATAGAAAGTCTGAAGACTTCTCAGAGATTTGTAGAGAATGAGACTGAGGTTAATCTTTGGTTTTAGTACTACTAATCTATTATGCTTCATTCTCCTTTCCTCTCATTTGTTCTCTTTAAATTGCCAATATAGCAGACTTGTAGAAAAAAAAATCCCTTCTGACTTACAAATATTTTCATGTACTTTTATGTACACAAAATCTTCTGTGTCCATGCTGCCCACATGGCACAAGGAAGGTAAGATTGGTGTACTTAGATATGACTCACTAACACACTTCAACTTTCTTAACTTTAGGGCTTTCATAGTTCAGTGCTACTTATAATATATGTCTAATTACCCTAAATTCATCCATTCTCTTCTTGAAGCCATATAAGATTTTAAATTAAATCAACGGAGAGAATATTTTTTAAAATGTGCTCAGATGTTGATACATATAAAGAAGCAAGCAACAAAGTGGGAAAAATAACACTATAAATGAATATTCAGTTTCACTTATGAAATATACAATAGACAAAGTAAGTCATAACATTTTTATAAAAGCAGTTTACAAAATATTGATAATCATCACCAGGGAGTTTGCTTTGTACAATATTCTTTTGCCTCTGATGCTTCCACAGAAACTATCCCATAATCTGAAGATAACACTACTTGATACTTAGAAGTAACAAACAAAACCCAAAATGTCCCTTGTCTTAGCACTTTCATAGATTTACGTGTTAGAAAAATTTACATATCTAGTATATAGAATTGTAACCAGGATGCATTCAGAGCCTATTCTGCATGGAGCTGGCACTAATGAGAAACAAGAGCAAGTGCTTGTTCTACACAAGTAGGATGTTAGGAATCAAATAATGCTACATATAACATGAGAAAATATTTGGTAATAAGGTTGCCAATGAGCAACTGTTAAAATCTTAAAGGGTCCATTTACAGATGAACTGAAAATCTCAGCTCCTTATAAACTCTTTTTTCTCTCTGGTTATAAAATTTATGAACTCGAATGTCTTACAACTGTCACAGTCATTTGGTTTGATTAATGTATCTTCCTTTGGGACAGCACATAAAACATTGCAAATACACCACGGTATTTGGGAACACAAGGAGCTCTTCACACTGACAAAATTTCCTGTACTTTCTTATCAGCTTCATGAAGTGACAGAAATTGTCTTACTGCCAATGGTGTTGTTTACAATAAACTATCAGCTCAAAAATAAATTTATGTACTTATATGCTAGTACAAATGATAGTTTTTGTCATAGTTTTTGCAACTCACTGAGGACTGGTACCATCATGACTACAGCTTTGCAAATGACTTTATATGTCACAATAAAGGCTCCACTACTTTATGCTGGAGACTTTACACAAGATCTCAAAGCAAATAGCATTAACCCTTCAGTTTAAAAACAAAAAACCTCACATATGGATAAAAATTTTGCATGAATGAGTTGACTAGAAATCACAGTAGTAGCCAAAAATATCTGAATGTTATGTTAGGAAACAGAGAACTCCATTTAGCACATTCTAGTCATCAAATCACTGGCAATAATAAACCACAGGACACATAAACTGCAAAAATACAGTAAAAATATCAGTTTAAATGTCTTTCAGCTCCTTGAAGAACTGTTCTTAGTATGAAGAGAGAAAAAAATAACTTGACTGCAATAAATTGCGTCTCGGTACTGCTGACTAGTCCATAACTTACTCAGGAGCAGGAAATGTTGGCAAGCCCTTTTCTTGCACCAGTATTCAAAGGACTGAAGAACCTCCCCAAAAGCACCTTTCGAAGGTGACCTCTGGGTGTCTCCTGTCCTTCCTCATTGTTCCTTAGTCCACCAGCCACCCTCGTCCTATGTGTAGGAAAGTGAGCCGCTTTCCTTGAAAGCTTAGAATTCTGTTTTTTGAGGCAGAACTGATCTGTTTGGTCCTGTTTCCTGTCTCACTTCACATCAAACTCATCTCTACAGAGGGAAAAGGAGATAGTCAAAGAAAAGATTGTGGTGCCGTAGCATGACATTTGCCTTGGAATGTGACCACGACTCAATAAGGCAATGCCCTATTTGCAAATCTGTTAATGGTGGTCTGAGAGGGGCCCAGGCCATGTTGAAAACAGTCTGGCTTCAACCCTGAATTAACGTTCTGGTGGTAAGGCAACCACCAGTCAGTCAGTCACTTTATACTATAAAGGTCCAGTCCACTCCTTAGGTGATCAGGTTCTTCTAACATAACCCTTCTTGAGGGAGATATGTGGAGACTCCTCCCTTGGGTGGGGACACCGTCAAGGCTAATCCTCAAGGCTGAGAGAAAGAGATCTGCCCACGAGCATTGGTATGGTGAGTTACACTGATCTCTAATTAATAATTATTTCTTCTTGCCAGTTTTAATATGATTGTTTCAATAATTGCTTTAATATAATGCACTATCCTATCTTATACTATGCTAGTTTTGGCATTTATATTATTTAGTAAATAATTCTGATTAAGATCTTTTGTCTGATCATTTGTAATAATAAATTATTTATTTTATATAAATATTCTCAGTTTGCCACCTTTAATCCTGTGGGAGGAAGTTGTACTTAAACTACTGACAAAGTCTTGGGGCTAAGACTGGATCCAGCCGTACCTAGACTCCTCTGTGAGAAGGAGTTTAGAAAGCAAGGGGATCCTTTCTGCAACTCATAACTCAATGACAAGACTTTAATAAACTTTGTCTAAAAGCCCCCCTCCCACCTTCAGCAGTTGTCTAGGCATTCATCTTTATGTTCCTCGTCTGTCCCATTCAAGCTTTAGGTTTCAGTCAAGTTTTAAAGTGGGCTACATGTGCCAAATCCTGATCTCTTTCTCAGTATTATTCCTTGATGTCAAATCCTGTTACCAGCTTCAGAATACTGTTATTTTTCTGCTGAACATTTTGTATAATTTTTAGAGATTTTTAGGATCTGAGTGTTCACTGCCAGTACGCAAAAAGGAGAACATTGGCCTTGCAATGGGGAACATGGCAAAAAGACAAGCTATTCATAAGTTTGTCAGGGTTTTCCGGTCAGGAAGTTGCGTGTTGGGTGAATAGCTCTCTTTGTGCTCAGAAGACGCAAGATGAGGCACTTGCAAACAGAATGTATGAGGACTTTTCCTAATTATAAAATAAAAAAAGTGTGATTTTTACCGTTTGGTTGGGTGTTATTTTAAAAAGCTTCATTCAATTAAAAAGGAAGGAAATCTCTCTCTTGTAGAAGTTTTCATGCTTAGTAAGATCATTATGGGGTGCTGAATATATTAGAACTCTGCAGAAGAGAGTATTGGATTGATTTATGTTGAGTGGGATAAGTATACACTAGAAAAATGTAGTAAAGTTGTTATGTGAGATTTTGTGATGAATTTGCACATGCACACATATAGTACAGATATCTTAAATGGAAATTTGCTACAAATTGATTATGGAAAAAAATAAAAGGAGTAAATATGATAGTATATATGTCATATTATGCAAAATGAAGTAAAAACAAATTAAATTTCTATCTTTTGGCTCACTACTTTGCCATATGTTGTCTGAAACCTGTTGAGATTTGAGATTTGAGTGTTATAAGTCATATGAAGATAAAATGAATTCACCAGAGACACTGACAAAGGCTTTGGCCCTGCATCGCTGATCTACAGTATCTGTCCCTCCCAAACACCCTGTGAAACTACGGGTGATCCAAAATATTACCTTAGGGAAGAGTAAACTCATTGATTTCAGTGAATTAATATTTTCCTACTAAAACCAAGCAAACCAAACATAATTGTGTTAAATGTACCCTACCTATTAGAAAATTCTCTCTTATTCATTGTGAACAGAGAAAAAGGTTTTACTAAGGACATGCATCAACATTTTGTGCTCTCTGACTGTTCAAGTTTCAATTCATTTAGAATAACACCTCATCTAGCTTTTTCATTTACTAACCTCAAGATAGAATAAACTTCTATTTTAATGAATTCTGGAAGCAAGGCTAGTATACAATTTCTGAAGTCCAGTGTACAGAAACAATAAGTTGTAACACATAACCTAAGATGTTCATAAATATTTGAAGGAACCAAGAAGTCCAAAATACACGGACTGGCTGAAGCCTGTCCTTTTTGCTTTAACCACTCATTATTTCTCAGTAGCAATTACTCAACATGTCGTTCTATGCTGAGTGAATTCCAATCAATTACAAGTGATTGCACATCACTCTGCATCAATCAGAGGAAAATTCTTGACTCAATGAGATGCAACGCGTGATGTCAATTAGGTTTTTTTATGCTCTTTGATTGCATATTCTTTTGCAAATACTGTAGCTCCTGAATTGTACCACACTGACTAACCTGGCTATTCTACATTTCAGAGGTTATGTCTAAAGTCATGAACATGAACAGAAATAGTAAAATATAGCCTTTATAGTGCATAAACATCTATTAGCAATAATACCAGTGCATAGCATGACAGATTGCATTGGGACATGGGAGGGATGAAAGGATCCACTGGAATATAGCCTAGGGAAAAAGAAAGGAGATATCATTTCTGCTTTTTTTTTTTCCTTTCTTTTCCTTTAAACTTTTCCTTTAAACTTGAGCTATAAGTCAGTTTTTTGGCTTCTTTTTTTGGTGTCATCTGGTTCTATAGGCTTGTGAAGGCATTAAGTTTTTGCAAGTCTGTCTGAAAGAAGTGTATGTGTATGTTGTTCATTGAAGCCTCACATACACTTCATATGTACATCTTATATAGTTAATGCTGTGATTTTCATCACATGGTATAGTGCCAGTGGAGGTAGGCTCAGGCTATGCTAGTCTTATGGGAATAGATCAGGTGTATTACCCACAGTTCCTGACAAGGCAAGCCCTAAGCGTGTTACAGTCTTCTTTCACTCAACGACTGACTGAATGGTGCTTCAGCTAAGCAAAGGCTACTTATCAGAACAAGGAGTAGCACTGCAATGTGGTATGTGCAGAAATGTTTCTTCATTATTTATTTTCTCCTCTGAATTCTATGTATTTTGGGGACATGGAATAACAGGCTTAACCTTAACCTAGAGAATTTCCTTGGACTTTCTCTAATTAGCTCCCTTTGACTGGATGAAAGTGAACTGTAGACATGTTATGGGTTTACTGGTTTGGTATGACACGTGGGCAACAGAACTACAGCCCAGAAATACAGTCAAAGAGAAGAGCCATTAGGTACATCGATCCAGAGAGAAGTGAAGATAATCTGTGTGCTCGAATAGCAGTCACAGCAGCCTAAATTACTACTGTCTTTTTAGTCGTAACTGAAGGGTAGAAGCAATGCATAGAACCCAGTGAGATCTACTTCAGCGCTTATTCAAAGAAAAACAGGCTTGAATTGGCATTTTACACTGAGACAGCGCTCTTATAACAAAACTGTATGGCTATCACCAAGTAATGTTTAAATGAATATAACTTCCTTCTCATAGCAGGATTTATTCATAAATTATTCTTTTTAGTGGCTTAATTTTGTGGGGTTTTTTCCCTTTTGAGAAAAAATATTCACTATACAGAGAAAAGCCAAATCAAGTAGATTTTAGACTGAAAGAAAAGGAGAGACATATAAAAAAGACTGACATGTCAAATGCTGGCATAAAATCTGTTCCTTTATATAGATTAAACATTCTGTAAAGAGACGGTAAATTACAAAATGAAGTGGGAGATGAGGATGATTAGCAGATGTAAAAGCTTAAGTCCAGAGTGTTCCTAGAAACACAAAACTGACACCTTCTTGCCAGCACAGTTGGTACATTTTGTACTTCTGTCATTCTGGAATAGGGGAATATTACCACAGGTCTTTCCAGATGACTGAAACAAAAGCAAATTATATAACATAATGATGTAATATTAATATGACATAAAGGTTAATGCAAGTAAAAAGAAGACCTCTTCAGATGATTCTAGTTTCCAAAAATTAATCTCTTGCTGAACAGTGAGAGACTCTGGCAGTCACACTGGTGTTCTTACTCTTGTTTCCATTGTGAAAGGATCCAATGAACATTCAGGACCAAGAAGAAAATTTGAGATGGGTCTCACAGAACCTACGAGCACAAAATATTCCCAGCTACCAGGAGACCTTCAATATTTAAATCTCTAACGAAGAACCTCTATGATGCACAAAAAGTAGGAAATCAAATTAGTGAAAGCATACTGAAATTTCTGACACAAGAAGCTCGGTATCAGTTTCTACAACTGTGGCTAATTGACCTTGAAGTTCTGAGATAAGCCAGACTGGGAGATCCACTACAGCACAGGTGAGAGTAGAATGAGTGAAATGAAAGCAAACCAAGCCTCTTCTTAACTATGTTTTTAGAACCACCACTTTTGGCATCTATAAAAGTTAATTTATTTCTGCCAAAAACATCCGTTCAACAGATTAAAATCTTGTTGTGGGAAGAGAATCAGAATTGAATAAGGAAATGTTTTTGAGGGTCAGTGTGAAATCTGTACTGAAACTATCTGTTGAATCAGTGTTAACCTGCAACGTCTGAGGACTCTTAACTAAATGGCTTGTCACTCACAATTTCTCTTTCCATCTGTGAATTATAGAAAATCAAAAAGCAAGAGTATAAACTGAGACCTGCAAACAGTGATAGAAGTCTTTTTTGCCTGTAGATAGCCAGCCTCAGGCTTTTGACTTAGATAAGGCAGGTCTTGTTCTGTATGCCTCATAAATTATAGGGTGGTTGCAGCTAATCTCCTTTCCCTTCATTTGGCATTTTGGGAAATATCTTCATGGTTTTTTTCTCATTTCAAGTCTTATGATAGATCCTTGACCAAGAAACAGCTATGAAAGATGATCTTACAACCATCTGAATAATGTCATGCATCCTATTTGGCCATGGAATAGGTCTGAAGACCATGCAGATTACTACCTACACTAAAGGTCCAAGGAATATGATCTGGGGAAAATGCAATTAGTCCTTCTGTTCTCTAGCATAGTTCTTATCAGATTTGAGTTGTTCGCTTTTTTGGCATTGAACGAATGGAGAGCCTCTAGATAGAAGTGAAAGTTATTGTTACAAAATGAATTAGAAAAATCTAGCAACCACTAGGTTCATCTCCATATTATTAAGAGACAAAACCAGCATGGCAGAAAAGACTTCTTCATTTGCCAGCAGCCATACTGTAGCCAATTTGGATTCTCTTCTTCTGTGATGGAATCTCTGCAGCCACATTTCAGGCTTAAAATCACTTAATTTTTGTTTTATAAAAGCTTATTTGTGCCTTACTAAATGAAGCACTTTCAAAATAAGAGAAGATTTACAAGCCTTAGAGATAATCACAGTGACTGGTGCCTTGCCCAAGAGAGCTGGCAATTCAAATGAGTTATTGGAAGCATCAGTTTTTGGACATGACCAAAGACAGCAGACCAGACGGAGCGACTCCTAATCCTCTTGCATAATGGAAAATGTTCTATAGTAATTCCAACAGCAAAAAGGTAAAAGAAAAAGTCAGACTAGGCTCATAAGCATGTTAAACTGAACGTGCTTACTTTGAGTTTTGTGTTTCAGAAATAAAACATTGAACTGTTGACTACAATAATAACTAGAGGGTAAAAATCCCCACGTTCCTTTGAAAATAATTTGAAAGTAGCTCAGATAAATCAAAATCATTTGCAAAACATACCAGATTTTCCATTTTTAAGGCAGTATGATTTTCCACAGATCTCTTAGCAGTACATTAAATGTATCATTTGTCCCTACCAACCTCATATGATAGAAGATGTAGTAACTGGTTCAAATATCTTGAACATTTTGCATTTAGAGTATGAGCAGCATATAATTAAATAAGTGCCTATGTCAGCAGGGAAATATCCACTGAAGTGAGGATCTGACCATACTAGCAGTTAATTTTGCAACTGTTTTCATGAAAAGAAATGCTTCTGTTAATGCAAACCTCAAAGCTGCTTCTATTCAAATCACTAGGACTATTGGAATCATTGAGACTTCAGCAGAAATAGAATCTAAGTCATTATTATTTGAACTGCCAGCAATTCTTGAAATGCTAGTGACTTTTTCCCTTTTGTAAAATTAAATTTTTGGAAGAATGAAAAGTGAGTCATTTGGACACACAAATTGGACAAATTTTTTATAATACAAAGAGCTGTCCTAATGGGATTTCATGCCCTTGCTGACCCACAGAGATATAGCAGACAAATATATTTATTTGTTCAAAAAGAATGTTGATTTTAAGAAGGCAGTGCATGATTTTACTGAACATTCACATCAGAGATTCTCTTTGCTTTATAAGGATCAGTTGGCCTGAGACTGTAATGCAAACTGTAAATGCTGATCTGAAATGGAAAACATCAATACTTAAAAATGGCTGAGGCAGTTACTTTTTGATGGGACACCAATGAGTTGAAAAAGTAGACTAGTAATACTCCCTCCATCATTTCATCCTAGGCAAGTGAGCTAAATTTAGCAAATAAGCTGGATACAAGGTTCTCCATGCTTGTCAAAATATGCCGGCAATTAAACTGGCATCTATTCTGTATCTCATTTTTTTAAGGAATATATTTTTCAAGGCTTTGACAGCTAAAAACTATTTAGATTATTTATGACATTTCCAATGAGTTAGTAACATTTTTTTATTGCATTGCATTTTGCATAATATAATTTGTCACTACTTCTTTATTAAGCTTGTTTTATATTCATAGTTGTCCCACAACACTATATTTTCCTCTTTGTCAGCTCAGAACTTCATTATGAAGGATGAGGTTTTATCGTTTCCTAGTGATGCAAATGTCTACAGTGAATAAGTGTCATTATGCAGGAACAGAAATTTAGTTTTCCTCCATTAAGCAGCCAGGCTAATGACTCAACAAGTTTATAGCCCACCACAAAATTTGATAGCTTGGTGTGAGTTAAACAAATGATGGTTACATATTTATATGAAAATGAAAGTGGCTTTTTGGAGCTTGATGTTGTATTTTTCTCATTTAAAGCCTAGACTTCCATTTTTAATTTAAAGCAGGGACATTCTCAGTTATACCTTAAAATGAGTATGCCTTTTATTTCTATATGCCTGACATGACTCCTATATGATAACACCATCACAGGGAAACAAAAAAATATCAATTTCATGACCAAATTTCAAATCTTATTGACACCTATGGAAACATTTCCATTTAATGGCTTTGAACTCTCAATATTTTTCATTATATGTAGGCGAAAAAGCTATTCCTAACAAACATTAGATCCAGCTGAAGATTATATATGCCATATCTTCAGCAGTGGAACTTTTCCACCTAGCTATGACATCCGCTAAACACTGTTTCAGGGCCAGTGGAAAACCATATAGGCAAAAACACTACCAAGCTATTTCTTTTCCTTATACAATCAGTTTCAAGTAATTAAGTGAATGTGTGAAAATGACCTATTTGACTGTCTAATTCATCTCCCCTCCAGTACAAATTTGTCCCCATAGTACAATTTTTGAAATGCTTTGCCTAATCTAATTCCAAATATTCAGTATTTCCCTTGGGTGACTGTTTCTCAGTTAAAGGGATCATGCTGTCAGGATTCTTATTCAGATATTTAGCTAAAGTTTAATTTTTTTCCTTAATTTCAGTCTATTTCTCCTGGGGACAGATTCCTGCTGTCATAAACTGTCAGAGCTTCCCTAAATTCCTTTGGGTTTGGGCAGTGTATACGAGCTGAGAATCTGGTCAGGGTTTTCCCTTCCTACTATGCTAACAATTCTTCTCTCCTCTGATACATTATACTATTAATCATCACGCTCTCACTTATTCATTGCATTCTTTATTTAATAATGCTTTCGAATCCCACTTTCTAATACCATATTTCTTGCTGTGTCAATCATTCCATCCTGTAATTCACTTATTAATCCATACTTCATGTAGAGATTAAAATCAGCTACTGAACTAGATGAAATATCTTCATAGTGATGGTAGAACAGCTGCCATCATCATAAAAGAGGATTGTACTGAAGGCAATGAAGTAAGATCCTAATTTTGATAAACTTTGTATTTCAAAAATCAGTTTTCAGATAAAAGCAAACAGAACCAATAGTATGACTTCTTTTATTGTTGTCGTTGAGGGGTTTTGTGTTTTTTTTTTTAAAGTAGACAAACTCCCTATCTGTAGCAGTGTTTCTTATCTATAACCTGCTGTGTGCCCCAACACACTACTTGATGATATAAAATTACCACCTCTCCACTAGTTTGTAAATCCAACAGTCCCACAACAAGTGGATAATTTTAAAATAGGATCATAGAATCAAGATGGGAATATATTGGCACAAACAGGTTTCATGACTGAACTGTCCCTAGGTCATCACTCACATTTTCTTCTTTTGTAGACACTTATCACAGAACATTCAAGGTTGGAAGAGACCTTCAAGATCATACAGTCCAACTGTCAATCCAGCACCAAGATAAGCACCTCAAAACCATATCCCCAAGTGCCACATCCTTGAACACTTCCAGAGATGGTGACTCCACAAGCTTCCTGGAGGTGGAGAAATCAATTTTTGTTAATTTCTGGACTACCCTATCACTGCAGCAATCCAGAAGACCAAAACAAAACAAAGCAAAACAAACTTTTCCATTGGCAGAGTTCCATGGTAATGAGGTGATGCTTTAAAAGTAGCCAATGTTTCCTATGTTAAGCGAATGCCAACTCTCCTGTGCCTCTAGTCAGGATAAATTGATCTCCTTGAAGCCAACAGTTCTTGGGATTTTCAAATTCAAATCGAAAGAGTAACTAGATTTTAATCAGCTAAGTTTTGCTCCACCAGTTCTCAGTTAATTTTGACCACTAGACAAGACTTTTTTCTTTTATTTACAACATTTCTTAGAAAGTGACAAAACAAGAAAGCTTTTGAGTATTGTTGAGCACATGCTTACTTTTAGCAGTTTCTTGTTCAAATCACTTGACATTCAGCCATGGCCCAGGCCTGCTTGATCTGTTATTGCTCATGCCATCTACCATGTTTTATAATGGGGACTTCAGAAGATGATGCCTACTTATGCAGGAGTGTCTAGGAGACTGTCTTACTGAGGACCTCCTACTGTGTTGTTATGAGCCCATTGTCAAACTGAGTCATACAAGATTCTTGAGTCCAACACACTGTCACTAGTAATATGCTGAAGCCTGGCAAAATGGGATCACCACTGTGATGTAGCCAACCTCTTTTGAAAGTCAGAGATAGAGTCACTTTTTGAACAAAGCACTGGTGCATCACTAACCAACCTGTGATGAGCTTTTTTGTATAAGCATCACTGGTAGTACTTTGGAGGTTACAGTACTTGTTAGAAATACTGCAAAAGCAATGTCTATAAATGATAGAACTGTTCAATCGAATGTTACTTGAATGCCCTGACCATGCTGATCTCTAACCTCATACTTACAGACATTTGTCTGCAACAGGAGTCACTGTGACAGTATCATCACAGTTGTGAACAATGTTCATGGTGAGACCACATACTAAGTACTCTTTGCTTCTGTGAACTTCTTCAGCCATAGGGCCATTTGTGCTGGGATCCCAAATAGTATCTCAAGCGCCTGAACAATATGCTCTTAGTGCATATCTGTGGCCTTGAGAAGTACATCAGATAAAATTTCAAACTATTGCTTCAGTAGCGTCTTGTGAGCAGTAGATCATTTGATCGTGTTCCAGACTGTAGGCTTAGATCAGTGACATTCCGTTTTGCAACAGTAGAAATAAATCTCCCAGGTAGAACGTATAATGTTAGTTTTTATAGAACAAGAAAAAAAGCATGAAGTAGCTCACACAAGTTGGCTTTCAGTTAGTTCTACATATTAACAGTCATGAAAATGAGGTTTGTGGCCTCGGGTACCAAATTCAATCACTTCATCTTTCAAATAGCAACCCGACTTCTGCTTCCCTCCAGGCACACACTCACAAGGCAATCATGCTGAATTCTCAATTCAAGTATGAATGGTTAGCTAAGCTTTTCTTTCAACAAACCATGGTATAGAAAATTTAGGGAAAATCAGGCAGTTATAGAAAAGCACAAAAGCTAGATTTTGGTAATGTGATAGCTCTAGGGTTTGAAATAAGAAAATCAAACACCTGATCAAGCCTAATCCTTGATACAGAAGGCATGCTGATGCCGTCTTCTAATAGATGTTACATACCATGTGTAAAGTGAGGCAAGAGCTCCAGCGCTACAACTAAAAGTCAGGGGTTCAATAATGAAGTTCAAACTGCAATTAGACTTTTTGTTACAAGTTTTAGAAGACAGATGACAGATATGCTAGAACCGATGATCTAGAGAAGATACCTCCAATTCAGGTTGAAATATTAGTGAAACATTCCCACTGATGATTCTGTCCTGGGCCGGCAAAGATTTGAGTATCTTTTTCCAGAGAATTGGATTTGTTTTTCATGTGAATAAAGGTCATCAGCAGAGAGTTATCACTTACTGTTGATGCCAAATAGAAATTAAACAATACTGTCATGTTGTGTGTCAAACAGGTAGGAAAGAGTAGTATGTTTTGAAGACCCTAAAAAACTCCAGGAAGAACCCCAACAAATCCTCAGCAGCCTTTGGACCTGTACCATATTCACTTGACCAGTAACATAATTCTTTTGATTTTCTAATATTTCTTTTAACCATTGTAAGGTAAAAATAGTGTAAAACAAATTCTTCGTGTAATAATACGAGAACAAATAATACACATTCTGTATGTGTTATTACATACATTACATACATTCTGTATGTGCTATTATTTAACTTCAGTGGGGTTTTTTGTGTTACAAAATTATTGTTTCCATTTTATTGATTGAGAAATCAAGACCCAAAAAGACTATGCGATATTTTTCAGATATGCAGAGCTTCCCCATCTGAGTGAATTGTTGTCAGTTCTGTTCCCATAGGTCAAGTGTTCAGCTCATTAAAATGTTCCACCATCACAACTCAATGACCTTGTGGGCAATCTTTGCAGAGGCTAATGACTTATTTAGCACTAGCATTGATCTGCCAGGTATGATCTCTTTGAGTTAGAAGATCTATAAATACAGCTTAATCATTCAACACGCTTAATTAGGTATTGCATTACTGTAGTTTTATATTGATGTAGTATTATTTGGTTTATATGAGATTACTAAGAATAACAGAGTGATTTAGTGTTAACTAGCTAGTCTTTCAAGAACCCCAGAATCATCCGACCCTGGTTGCAAAGGTGCTGCAATGTAGTGCCCTTAGGCTCATGGCTAGTCAGCATTTCTGTATCTTGGCACACTGTTGAGAAGACTGTATGCACAGCAGATCTATCAGCATACATTTGTATAGCTACCAAGGTGGGAAAATAAATTCACACAAAGAACTCGATATTGGTGCACACACATACTCACATCTCTGGGAAACTGACCTACAAAGATGGTTTGTCTTTTGGAAATCTTTAGTCAAGTGTAAGTATATTAGGGAAATCACTATACTTTTCCTGCTGTCTCCCATGTGAATAGTCAGAAAAACAGTCTCCCATTTACCTTTGGCAAAACTAAAAATATGTGAGTGTGTTCATAATCCTTATACTTCAATTAACTTTCATGGTAATATTTGCTACTTAAATATTACGCAAGCTGTTCCTAGTTTAATGATTGTTTGCTCCTGTTCACAAAATTTCAAGGTTAGTGCAAGGTCAAGCTGTACTTTGCTGAAGAAGCCGGTTATAAATTTCACTAATATATTTCATCATGTGATGTTTTTCTGGTCATACTGCTGATTGTTCTGGAGTAGAAGAAGGTTAGCAGAGCATACATGATACAGTGATTACTCCTGAATTCAGTCTCTTCATGGATAAAATATAGATGTTGTTACTTCTATGAATCTTTTTCCTATTTCTATATTTGAACTAAGAACTGAGTTCTTGCTTAAATGTAATGAAACTGCTTTAGCCTGAAGGCAATAAATAGAACAGGTTTCCCTGTGAGAATTTTAGTTGCTTCTAGTTTGTTTCTAGGGGTTCTGTGGTGAACAGTTTTTGTTAGCTGCTTAACAGATGGGTTTTTGATTATCAGCTGTTTCCTTATAGTATGGTTCTTGATTAAAAAGATCTACACCTTTAGTCTCTATCTGCCTGACAAGTAGAGGGCAGCTGAGTAGGAGATACTTGTTTACTTAATAAGTGGGCATACAGCAAACTGAGACCTTGGGAGTTTGCATGGAGGGCATCAGAAATGGCCCCAAAATGTGTGGGAGCAGAAATGGTGGTTATGGGCCATAGGGCTCATCCCCCAGCCTTAAATGGAGATATCAGCTCTACGAAACCAGGAATCAGATGGAGCTCTGGAGGGAGGCTGCTGCTGCACAGGTCTCAGGCAGCCTCAGTCTGAAGAATCTTTAAATATTTGTTAGGAAAACTGAAAAAACTGAATGCATGATTCTCCCTTTCCACTTCACAGAGTGAAGAAAAACTAAAAAAAACCAACCAGCGCCCAAAATGATCAAAGGGTGAGCAAGCAAAGATTAATTTGTTAAGTCTATCTTCATGTTCAGAAATACTTTTTGTCTGAATGTTACATCACCATGTATGAGCAAAGCCAAAAGAAGTTCAGCACTGCAAAGTACAACATACTGTCATGCCTGCATCTTGCAAAGCTAGTTCTGAATTAATGGCTGTTCATGCCATCACCTGGACATGACGAGCACAGAACACGGACAGGTAGCTAAGATGAGAAGTATCCCTAGTGCAGAAGTTCTGTGAGTGATGGGGCATGGACTTTTCTGCTAGATTCTTTATTTGCACTAGATTCCAGTGAGCTCAGTCCCGAAGAGAAGTAGGAAACATTAATTTGCTAAATGGCCCTTTGGTTTGCCTGTTTTCCACCTATGATTGTTGTTTAATGGTTCAGGAACAAATTAATTATTTTCGACAAATAGTTACTTTATATGCATGGTAAAGTACTTTAAAATATTCTGCAGACATTTTTGGATACTAATGGTCATGCATTTTCCCACTAGCAATGTTGATTCAACTGACTATAGTGATTATAAAAATTTTTGATTGAGATAATAGTACACAAGTTGAAGTATTTCTAAATTGTATTCACTAGATAATCAATGGCACATTATCACCTCTCCGGTCAATTTTCCATGAATTATGTAGAATTAAAATAAGTCTTGATAGGGTAGGATTAAACACTAACACAAGCAGCAATGTGGTAATAGATTTAATGATGATATCCACAGACAAAA
Organism: Lepidothrix coronata; assembly: GCF_001604755.1. Lineage (NCBI taxonomy): Eukaryota > Metazoa > Chordata > Aves > Passeriformes > Pipridae > Lepidothrix > Lepidothrix coronata. Next base: position 95,952 of record NW_016690346.1, on the reverse strand, counting down.
AGCGAGTCAAATGTGAATAGAAAGTCCTGAAGTTTTTCACTATTCTTTAAATGTTTACCTGAACTCCTGCTATGATTTTCACTAAAGGGTTGCAGGATCTTTGTCTTTATATTTTGTATTAGATATTCCAGTACTAGGAAGAAAAAGTTGACCAAACTTGTTTAGCAGGAATAAAGGAGTATGTAAACTTAAAAATAGTGGCAATGTCTTCCAGGAAGACACATGAAAGAAACAGCCAGGTATAAGGCCAGATCAGCCCCAGAAGAGATGTTGGAATAGCAGCATATGCCTACATACTCATTGCCACAGCTCTATGCAGCAGGTGTCTACTTATATAATAAAAGTTCTAACCCAAATGTTCACTGAAAGAGCTCTTTGAATTTTTTCCCCAGTCACATGCCCTGTGTGTTCATGATCAAATGGTGTACAATTGGCCTTGCGCCTGTGAGAGCCTGTGAACCAGAGGAGTCAGGTTGTGAAAAGGTCCCCTTAGAACATTTCACTGACAAGTGCTTGCACTGCCTCAAGCAGAGAATCACTTGCCTAACTACTGGCTTTCTGTCATACTTGCTAAGCAAACCTCGAGAAAGCATTTTAGGTTTCTGTTTAAGATACAAAAGGTGTTAGCCTTGATGTGAACTGTTGAGCTGTATTCTCTAAAACTCAGCAATGTTCCTCCACTGGAAAAAAAAATATCTGAAGTGTATAAAATCCAGTAGATTACAATTAGATATTGTAATCTAAAAAATTTCATCTAGAAATCACTATACCTAAAAACAAATGTAACTGAAGCATTACTTATAGGCAGGTTGTAGCTCATGCTAGTTCCTCTCAGATTAATAATATCTTCATCTCAGAAAGAATATTCATCATCATCAATGGGTTGGATTCCAGGCTTCTGCCATCATTGAATTTCTGACTATTGAGGACTCACAGAGATAAGATATATGTGCTGTGAATAACGAAACTAACTAGTCTCCAGCCAAACTGACAAAGACCAGAAACTGCAATTTGAGTGGTCTGCACAAGTCTCAGTTATCTGAGATTTGAATGTATTATTTAGATTTTTAATATCTTTAACTTAATTGACAACAGAAGCCACTGCACAGTAAATTATATATAAAAGTATGCATGTTATCAAGTGTGCATATATATATATATATATATATATACATATATATATATACACACACTAGTTGATAAGACTTCAAGTGTGGTTTTTCATTTTGCAGTCCAAGGCCTTTAGCAGCTGGACAGCTAGACTAGAGAAGACCACTCGTTGTATTTCTCTATGCCTCACGATAACTTTAGCTAAATAAATAGCTATTTGCACTGAGATTTTGTTTAACCAATTCCATGGAGGATTCAGTTGTGAAATTCAGATTAGGCTTCAAAGCAAACTTTAACTCATCTCCAGGCAGGGTAATTTCCTCTAGTGCTCTAGGCTACATCTATTTGCAGTTAGAAGTATCCAATAACTATTGCATTTCTTATCCATGTAAACATAGCCCTTTTTATAGAAAATAAGAAAAGCTGATAGGCATTGACTGTTCATATTTTCTGTCTTATTACCTGAGAACTGCAAGTCTTCAGAAGCTTTTAAAACTATGTTGCTTATTTTTTCCAAGTCCAAAACAAATAATAATTTATTATGTTCAGTATATGCATTAAAAAAATTAATGAGATTTAATAAATTAATTGCATGTGTCATTCACATAAAAATGTACTATATATTACACATAACTATACTAAAAACCTTTTTTCAAAGTAAAGCAGCTACAGCTCTAAGTTAGCTGAATACAAAGCTGTCACTTAGCTCTCTTGTGTCTATGACAGTATTTAATTACAGATTGCCTGTGATGTTTCACACAGAATAGATGATGCTGTCTGACTAAGGAGATATTCAGCTCTCCTTGCCTTTTTTCAGTGTGTGGCTCCGTTGTCATCTCCAGCAGTGTCCCAGGCTCTCAATTGCCAGAGAAAGCCTTGACAGCAGCGCAAAGCAGTCACAGCTTAAGGAATGGAAGAGTTTTGGCTGTAGTTTAAGAAAAACACATAAGGGGCTGATAACTATCATGAAAAATATTAACCAGAATGCATAAAAGTTGGCAAATAAATACACAACAATGGTTTATGACTGTATCCAATACTTTCACAACAAACAGGACTAAGAGTCTTTACCGCAGTCTATTCTCTGTACACATTTTGGCTCAGAACTAATAAGGCCTGCGGTGAGGATGTGGTTTTCTGACTTCTGAGAAAGAAGCCAGGTCATGTCTGAGATAATTAAGGGAAGCTCCTGAATGAGGCAGTAGGCCAAGTAGGAATGTAGAAATGGGAAAAGTAACCAGGCTATCACTAAAAGCTATAGACAGAATCAAGATGGAAGATAGGCCACTGCTGCTGAGTATTACTAGCAAATAAGTTAGTAGGCCATTTGGCTTTTTTAAATGATAAGTGAGGGTCATGAGCCATGGGAATAGCAGTTTGCAAGCACTGCATGAGGAAGAGCATGCCTAATGCTTCCCAGCCCCAGATTCAGCGTGCACACAGAGATCCACTGTTTGTATTCCCTACACATGCAGGTTGGCCAAGACATGTTCAAGTATTCCACAGATGAAAGCAGGCTCAAGTCAGATGAAATGTCCAACAGATTTGAACTTAGTCCAGAGGCCAAAATAGGCCAAATTAGGCTATTAAAAACTACAATTATTGAAAAAACATAATGGAGGAAAAAAGAAATAGGGGAAAGCATAATTAGAATCCTAACTTAAAGAACAAAAAAAAAAAAGTAGAGGTAAAACATTTTGGTCTACATTTCTAAGTACTTGAACATTCCTGGGCGGCAGAGCAACTCATGCATTTTCACTGTTTCCCTTCTCTTCTTTGTCTACATTCTGGCTCCCCACTAAAAATATATTAACAAAAGTGATTTATTTCTTGCACGAGTCCTACCTTTTTCTCTTTTCTTTCTGACAATCTTTTGTAGATTGACAGGGCCACATTTGTCTATATTTGTCGTTTGTCTCAAAGCTTCAACATTACAGACCCCAAGTTCACCTAGTAATATCAGATTTAGCAAGAGAGAACCCAAATGATCCCATGTGCCTTTGTGCTCTACTATCATCATCCCTGAGAGCTTTTTTTGGTCCCCATGACTGTCTGTTTGAGCAAAGGCCCTATATATGTTCATTTACTTATGCCTTTATATAAGTCTTGATGAAAAATGTTTTATTAGGATAGTGCAAACTGTCCTGAGCTAACCTGTAATTGTAAGAGCTTTTGATGATTTTGAATTTGCTCAGTGATTGTTCAGGTGATGCAGCTATGGCTGTCAATATAGGAAAAAAAATTATATCTATGTAAATTACTTTTTTAAATCCCACACAGTCTAACTAAATGCAAGAACATAAAGAACACCCTCAAAAATTGGCTTTGCTTGTCTTCAGGTGAAGAATTTCTTAGCTCAAACATATACAAATTGTTCTGGAGAGGTAAAATTCTAGCACAGGCTTTGAATACATGTTCTTGAAAACCTGAAAAAATTTCCACAAATGATTGAAAAGTTGGCTGACCGTCTAAGACTGAAATAAGATGTTAATCCTGTGATTCCTCTGTCAACTGTAGTGTTAATCTGAAGTTTATTTCCTCTTTTTTTTTTCTAGTTGATCTTTGCTCAGAATAAGCCCCACAAAACTATTGCATAGGATTTCCAGTTCACATATCAAGTTTTGCAGACTTTCCAGTTCTGCATCATCAGTTTTTCTTGAATTATTCCATTCCTTCAGTTAATTGCTACCAGTGTACTGTACATGTAAGAGTATTATGTTATTGCTTTATTTACTTCATTCCATGTCTAGTCATTTTTAAATTTAGATTTTTCTAAATACTTTTCAAAATTTTTGTTGATGCCTGGTAAACAAGCTGTGAAGGACCAATCACTGTTAACACAATCTGCCTATCCTGCACCAGAGAGCCCTTGAAGGGAATTTCCAGTGTGACGCTGCAGGGTGTCTTGGCTTTTTTGGAATGCTACAAAGCAAATTGTAAACCATCTTCACTATGCCAGCACAAGCAACAGCTTTGGTACCATTTTCTGCTGAATCTGCTTCACAAAGATTCAGTGAATGACATTTGTTTAGGAATAGTAGGTGCTGTTTACCTTCTTGCCTTAACAAAATGTAGTTTTCCAAAAAAACTTACATACCATAGTAGTTGTATTAATCATTATTCTTTTTTTCAGCCTTATGATAAGAATCATTCCAAAAATAATCAAGCCTGTTTTAACTCCTGTCTTTCCATTCCAACTTCAAAAATTTGGAGAATGCTCCTCAGCAACATACACAAATGGTTCAACTACCTGAAGGGAGGTTATAGCCAGGTGGGGGTTGGTCTCTTTTCCCAGGCAACCAACAATAGGACAAGGGGACATGGGCTCAAGCTCTGCCAGGGGAGGTTTAGGTTAGATGTTAGGAAGAAATTCTTTACAGAGAGAGTTATCAGGCACTGGAACGGCCTACCCAGAGAGGTGGTGGATTCACCATCCCTGGAGGTTTTTAAAAAGAGATTGGACGTGGCCCTTAGTGCCATGATATAGTAATTGGAGTTGGATCAGGGGTTGGACTTGATGATCTTGAAGGTCTTTTCCAACCCAATCTATTCTATGATTCTATGATTCTATGAACATCACCCTCAAAGGCAACAAGCCTGTCTGATCTGCTTTCAAGTGAACATGTTTCTGGTGATTTCTGTCTTGGCACACTTTCTGTTCAGGAGCTGACACTGATGACTCAATCTCACAGTCACTTCATGGTTTCACAGATAATTATCTTAACCCTCTTCAAGGAAGCTTCATGAACATCAGCGTATCTGTTTTTGTATTGTCCTCCATCACCACATGTGGTATATCTCTGTTGCAATGACTCTCAAGGATTGGGTAAGTTATGTTTCTGAAAACATATTTTTCTCATCAGCCTAAGGACTGGTGAGAAGTTCCTAAGTGAAATTGCTATAATCGTAAGAGGGTCACAAACCTCAAGCAAAAGGACTGGTTTCTCGAGATACATTATGTATGGGACAACACAGGACTATGACCATCCAACTCCTTTATTTCATCGCCATCTGAACAGGGTGATTCAACAACTGAGATATGTTCTTTTTTACATGCTATATTTGAACACATAACAACCATATATCAGCTGCAGGACCCGGAACTTTTTCTCATCTTTTGGGTCTCTGCATATTTGAGCTTCAGCTCTGCTCCTGCTCCATTTTGTGATAGAGCACAATTTACCCTTTCTCTGATCTTTGATTGTCTTGCGAGGGAAGATGGGTGTTCAGGCAGCAGAAGTGTCTTGATACAATCCAGTCAACTTCTCAGTCTAGATGATCATAGAATCATAGAATCAGAATATCCTGAGCTGTAAGGGACTCACAAGGATAATAAAATCCAGATCCTGAATGTTCAAGATGTGCATACCTGGCCACTCACCTTCTTAAACAGTAGCCATCTGCCTTCTTCTGTTGTAGTCCTGGAATACGTCACAATATGTTACCAGGTTTTTTTCTGTGATCGTTTACTTTGGCTGAATGCCAGGTGTCCACCAAGACTGTGCAAATTCCACCCCCACCCCCCGAGGGAAAAGGGGAGATGGAAAAAAAAAACGTAAAAACCCAGGATTTACCAAGAAAGGCAGTTTTATTTTTACACAGAGAGAAGGAAAAGAACTAATAACACTATGAACACACAGGCAAAGGAAACTAACAGTAAAATTTTACTTCCCACTAGAAGCGATGTCTCAGACAGGTGTAACTGTCTACAGGGCAGCCATCTCAGAAGAAGAGAGACCCCTTGCTTCCTTCTCGTCTCTTTTATAATCTGAGCTGACGTAACATGGTATAGAATACTTTATTGTGGCATATGTCACAATTCAGACATTAAAACTGAAGTGGCAAGAGTGCAACATAAGCAGTTGTACCTTTCACAGTATTTAAGTGTTTCCTGCTGATTTACCAAAACAAGTTCAAAACTAAAAAAAATGATCCTAGGATCCCTTCTGCCCTTCCCCCCCCCGCCCCTATGTCTAGGATATTTGTCACCAAAAATCAATGTCATTTACAGGCTGTAATAACCTTTTGTTGATTTGGAGAAGACAAAGATATTTGGGGGATTTTCACATGAATAATTTAGTCTGACTTCATCATTCTCTTAATATTTCTCTAAATATTTGGTAACCTAATTTGTATTATAGTACATTATCAGAGACATTACAAACGTGTTAACCAATCTCTCAGTGACATGACATGATATTCAGGAATTATTAATTGCTCATTGCCTCCAGACTTCTTTAGACTTTAAACTTCCACAGAGGGTTAGGGATTTGAAATTTGCAGTTGGTACCTAGTTTTCTAAAGAATCAAACCCCTAACTTTAGCCACAACAATTTTGTACAAATCCAGAGATGATACACTGGTCCTGTGTTGGAAAAAAAAAAGGAATGTTTGAAGCTATTGAACAGGATTTCCCCAAACTGTGGCTCAGTACCACAGTTTCAATGTCATTGAGAAAAATTTTGATAGAGAATAAGAACAGGATATTAATCACCCAGCCCAAGAAAATGTAAAATTTTAATTCTTCATACTGTTCAAAAGTTCAGAGTTGAAACCCAGTTCTACAGCTTTTATTTGATGTTGCATGCAGAGATAACACCTGAACACTGTGAATTTTATAAACTGTTCTCCTTTTCAGCTTGGCTTCCACTCCTTCCCTCATTTTAGCTTCAGAACGCACAACCTTTAACACAGATCTGAAAATATACAGAAGGAATTAATTGCTAATATTTTTTTCATCTTATTCATGGATAAATCAAGACACAGATACTTTCAGTATGCCAATAGCAAAGCTGAGCCTGGACTATTATGCCCTCTATCCTCTGTTCTAACTGTGCAACATATATAAACTACGACATTATGAAGTATGAGAAACTTCCAACAATGAGGAGAATGTTTTTGGGAAGAGTGAACTTTTTTCATTCTACTGTGCATTTGACTAACAATAATTTTAACTATAGAACAGTGAACACTAAACTTATGCTCACATTTTATTGCTTACATTGCAGTTGCATAGGTTTTATGGTACTATTATTCAACAGTAAGCCTAATAGAAGTTTCAAATGCATAGTTTACCTGTGATTTTGCCTTAAATTAAATATAGTAATTCCAAATTTTTTCTAGCTTCTCATTTTTCATTAAATCCATACAACTCTTTAGAGTTTAATAATGTGAGCTTTTTGCAACCATTTGAGAATTGGGGTTATGTTGTTAAAACACTGTGCAAGTAATTTATATGAACAGAGTAATATAACTTTAGTGTTATATGCACTTTTAAAATTTTGAGATTGCAATTCAGCCACCAGGAATCCATAACCAATTGTCTTCATATGGTTCTGGGTACTGTTCCTTATATAATGAATGACTCGGGAGACCTCTTGTTCTCAGAATACATTATAGTATATAAAATAAATTAAGTTGCAGTTTTATCTGACAAGTTTTTTACTACAATTTCTGCTGGAATGTGGATTCTAGGTTATGTTCATATTACTGCTTGTGTTGTTTACAGTGCAGGGAGAGAACTCAGTAGCTTAGTTATATATGAAACATCTTCCTGAGAGATACAAATAGGTGGAATTCATCTCACTGATATAGAAACTACCCCATCACTCATGAGCAGAGCTGCTCCCAGGGTGTGATGGGACCATTGTTATCAGGTTAAGATTTACCCCTTAGGGCAATATCCTGCCTTTGCTTTTTAGGAACCATTTAATTCCAGAGGCTATTTTGTGTAATATCTGATAGTCTTATACAGTTCCTAATTTAATATACAAGTAACAACCTAGTGGTATACTGCAAATTAGTTTTCTTGTGAAAAAAATGAGTACAGTATATTCAGTTTTGGCTATTATTTTTCTTATGAAATTGTACCTGTCTATTTAAAATAGTCTTATATTATCTCACCCATACATACATTATAAACAGACAGAAAACACCTATGGGATAACTTCTTTTGAAATACATTTATAAATACATAGATACACATGCAGCTCTGTCCACATGTGCTTTGATGACCCGTTCTTCCTAATTGAGTCAATAAGACTAAGGAACAGGCAAGTGAAAAATAGACAGGAAAAAAAAGAAGAGTGGCATAAGGTGTGGGTGTGAAGAGGAAAGGAGAGTCGTGGGCTGGCCAGGTAACTCTCCCTGATTTCCCAGCAAGTAAGGAACTCTGAAGAGTCACTTGAAACAGTGAAGTCCTTTGATAAAACAGCAGCCATGTCACTGTGACAGCAGGCAGTATCATGCAACCAAAGACAACGAGATCAGAACTCCCACGACAGGTCTGCAGGTCAATTGCCTGAAATTTCCAGTAATTTGTGAATATTGGATGGTTTAGGCTTTGAGGACAGATCTTAAGACCCAACCATTAAAGAAAGTCAATTTCAGAAAGAGTTAACACCCAGATACAGTAATAATTGATGCTTTGGCTCACCTTTTAAAATATTCCTCCTTTCCTTCTGTAAAACAAAACCAACAGTTATTTTATCAGGTTATTCTGAAGATTACCTAATTCCTTGAAGGTGCTAAAATGGTCATAAATGACAAGCAACCCTAATTGACAAGTCATAGGTGGTGTGCCCACATTTTTTATCTGTAACTTATAGTTTACAAGTCTGATGATCATGGGGTTTTCTGAAATGCTTACTGTAGGCAGCTAAACACCATACAGCTGCTCTCTCTCTCCCTCTGCAGTGGGGTGGGAGAGAGAGAATTGGAAGAGCAGTAGTGAGAAAACTTATGGGTTAAGATGTTTTAATAAGTAAAAGAGGAAAAGACAAAACAAAATAAAAGAAACAAGTGGCACAAAAATCAACGTGTCGTGTGTGTCCCCCCCCCAAGCAACAGCAACCTGGAAAAACTCCTTCTCATCACAGAAACTATGATGAAGAAAATTAACTCTATCCCAGCCAAAACTAATACATGCAACTCATATCCTTGTATAATAACCTGAGTACAAATCCATGCAGTATTTGCAAATAAATATCATGCATTTTCAGGTAAAGTTGACCATATGTATTATTTTACTATTAAATTATTATTTAAAAATGTTTGCATATGAAAGTGGAGGCTTCTGAGCATTAATTAGGTTTTTAATGAAATCAGTCACTGGGTAATTAGACAAATTTTGCTTTGGCTAAAGGATGTAACCACAAAATTTAGGATAAATATTCTATTTGGAAAATTTTAAATACATATCTGAGTGAGCAGAGAAAAAGAGAGGCAGCAGAAAAGATGGGTCACAGTCCCCAAATAAATATAGAAAACTTCAGAAAAATATATTAGTGTTGGGGCAGTAACTATTAACTTATTCCAATTTTGAGAAATGAAAAATTATGCTTAGTATAAGGGAATTGTTTACCTTATTTGTACTCACTGATGGGTTCTAAAATATCCTAAAATAGATGGTGAAGCTTAATGAAAATTATACCTTGCACCCAAGAAGGAATAGAGGCCTAAGAGATGAGATGAAAAGAAGACCTAGAAGATGCTATAACACCTATAGCAAATGATGTCTCCTTACTTGCACCACTGGCAAAAATCTGGCCTTAAAGACAAAGTGTCAAGAACTTATATTGAGTTTAATGGTACCAGTATCTTGATCAGTGTGTTATGTTTCTAGAAGAAATAGAAAGTATTCAAAGACAGGTGATGAAAAGAGTTACAGACTACAAGCAATTTTTAAGTGGCTGAAGAAACCAATATGATTTGATCTGCTTAATTAAAAAAAAAACAAACAAACCTAAACACATCAGAATATATTTGATTTGGCTAAAATGAAAAGGTTGCTGAGGAGGTCAATAAGGAACTTCTGTTCACCCTCTAACAATACAAGAACAAAAAGTTCTGATGAACTAGCAAAACAATATACTTTTGCACAGTTTGCAATTAACCTGTGAAACTGGCTGTCATGAAACATCAGTGCACTCAAGAGTTTAAGAGCCTTTGAAATAGAGATGGTATTTTATCTGAGTAATGAGAACATCCACAGTTACTTCGGTAAAAAAAATATTAATTTGGACAGGATGCAAACTTTCAGCATATTCACCAATTTCCATGTAAAAGACTGAAATAATTTTTTCCTGGAAGGATCATTTAAAAATTCTCTGTGCATTTTGCAGTTAATTTTGTAGTGCCCAGAGTCAGTCAGACACTGCAATCACAATTGTGCAGTGTTGCAGAGTGACTAGATGCTCCACTGGCAGTGTCTTGCATTCACTGTATCCAGAGATCAAAGATTTCCACACTGTGTAATATCCACTCTTTTTTAATACTGTAAAGCACATAGATTCCTTCTGGAAGACTTTCCAGGCTCCAATTTGCTACTGGTTTTAACTTTCTAATATTTTCTGGATTTCAGAATTTAGTTAGACTTCTAAATGGTAGAATTATTCTCCAAAAGCTAGAAGGCTCTATTCCAGAGTCTTAATATATGCAAGATTTTTGTCTCAGTCTTGCTTCCTGCTTACTACAAGAAAAATAATATTTCATTTTTTCTTGTCATTACAGTTCACTATTTTGACTATTGTGTCTCTTACATTCTTTGACATGACATTCTCCAGTTGCTATTATTACTCTAAACTTTTTGTTATTGGACACAATGGAAGCTTTATTCAGTCCACACTCTCTTTCCACATTGTCTGCTTGTTTTGTGAAGAATTGCAAGTGTGAGAAACTGTTCATTAAAATAATCCTTTCAGTTCCTACATCCTTCAGTTCTACACACACACACACACACACAGAGACGTGCATTGTACTAGCAGTTATCAAGCTAAAAAAATAAACTTTCGTAAGGCTGCTGGATATACACGTGGTCAGCTTCTTGCATTTTTTTCTTAGTGAAAACTAAGAGTAGGCAGGAGAGATGAGAAAAGGGAAAAAAATATTTACTAAACAATTTCAGTATTTTTCCTATTGAGCATAAAGAAAAGGGTTTCAAAAGTCATTTCAGAAGGTGAAAGGCTTGAACAACCAGCCAAAATTACTGATGTCACAGTGCTTTTCCTTGTTGAAGCTAAAGGCTTGACCCTTAGCCTTTCATTTCCCAAGCAACTGACTTAACTGCAACCTATTGAACTGTTCTGGAAATGGTTGTCTAACAATTTAATCCAGTAAAATAATTTAAATAGCTAACTAGCTAACAGAATGGAACTGAGCCCATAAGTGGGGTTAGGATACTTGCCTATTGCATAGGATGACTGAAGGCTTCTGACTATGATTCCAAATTTGCTTTTTATTCTGGTTTGTTGATTATTCTGTTCTTGGGAAAGAGATACTGAGGTCTTCAAAGCACACATGCTAAACTGTTGCTCTGACTTTCCCTTTTTAAAAATTCATCTCTAATGACATATTATGGAAAGCAAACTTCTAAGACTAAATTACTGTCCTTATTGTTTCTTAACATCAGATTCATTCTGAATGTAAATGAGAGTATCTGAGTATTTGATGAAATTATCATTGAAACGCCATGTTCTGTAACCCCATTAAATCTGCACTTTCAGATAAAAATATTCTGTTGGAAAATTCCCAAATGACTTTTATAGTCAACACATGCTGTTTTCTTGTTTTCTCTTAGAACATCTAAAATAACAACAAATTCCACTCTGTGTTTTGTACACTCAAAAGTTCTATCCCAGCGTTCATGAGCCAATATATTCATGTCTTTCTATTTGTAGTATATGCATTTTGATTACTATTATATAGAATAACCTTCAAATAGAGTATCCAGATCAAAAATAATGTGATAGGATTCTCCAGGAAGTTTTAGTGCATTTATGGTCCTAATACAATTAAGATGCAAGGAGCTGATTGAAAAAACTCAATATACAAGTGATTGCAGATGACCCAAACTCATAACATGACCAGGCAAATACTGTGTAATGTGGAAGTTAGACAGTTGCACAAAGATATGAGCTGACTGTGGCATACCACTTCCCACATATAGGATGTTCGCAACATTTAGTTACACTTTGGACAGTAAAGGAGGTACATTAAGGTAGGGTGATGGCAGAAATGCCCCTTGCAGTAACAGCTAGTTTTCTATTTTGCAATCTTTTGGCTGACTATTATCTCACTAAACAGGAAATTCAGGTTTTCAAGAGTTAGGTACTACTGAACATGAATAAAGTGTTTGCTATGAATTTTGAAAAAAAAAAATTCTGGGCTCTGCTATTTCCTTTGGAATAAACCCAGGTCCTTATGATCATATGTAGAATTAATACCACATAACTGGTCAAAAGCATAGTTCTTCAGCTTATCCTCAAACCATCTATCAGGTAAGCCCAACTGGATACAGGGAGGTGGACAGAGATTCACCCCACCCCTGCCACCTCCATGGAAAGTCTCTTTAGAACAAGCTCCCTGGGGTGCTCCATTAGCTTGAAACATATTGCGTAGCTCCTTTTTTACCCTGTAGTTGCTTTTGTTTTGTTTTCTAGCCAAAAATCTTCAGAAGCTTTTAAACAGCAATGGGGCTAGAAGAGATCGTTGTCTCAATTTAAAGAGAATAAAAATCAGCAGAGAGTCTCCTGTACACATGATTTCTTTCATTCTCTATTTCTTGCATTAAGCCAATTACTTAACGGACAGAAAGTTATTTTACAATCCTTCAGAGTGTGAGGCAGATTACAGAAAAAATCTCCCTAAGCAATGGAAAACAATGTATAAATAATAAGAACCTAATCATTCCCTTTAATGAAAAACTGCTCACAAGGGAGGAAAGATACGCATGCATATGCACTAAAATTAAGTCATCCTACTTACATGCTCATGTCCCCGTGAAGCATGCTCTTCAAGCACCATTCTGAAGCTTAAATGCTGCTATGCTTCATGATCCAAGACATATGTAGGGAGAAAGTGCTGTACTTGTGTCAGCTCATTTTGGCAGCTCTCCTGACTACAGAAAACAAGAGGAAACTTTATTGTGCTATTTCTGTTTTGACAAATTCTACAGAAGCCAGACATTTCTCTCCCCACCAACCCGGTACCAAAAACAAACAAACAAAAAAGCAAAACAAACAAATGCCAATAAACAAACCAACCCAAAACAGCTGAGGAAACCTGACAACCTGTACTTGGGGTACAGGTGCAGAGAAGGCTGGTCTTCTCCAGTAGACTAAATTTGGGTACTTTGATATTAACCCCTTTGTACCATTGTACCATTTAAGGAAGACATAGGCTCTGGCTACTCATCTGGGGTTTGAAAAGTTTGATTTCTAGTGTTATGAAAAATGATTTAATAAAAAAATATTCCAACACTAGAAACCAACCTTGGAAGGACCTGATAAATGCTAGCTGGCAATGTATGCTTCTAGCCAGAAAACCTGGATGTCAGTTTCAGAAGTAATTTTGTAGTTTGAATTATTCGCTAAAACAATACATGGGGGCAAAAGGTTACCATTATAGAAAAACACTGATCTAAACCCTCACAAATATTCAGAAAGTAGTGTTCAACCTCCTCTCTTCTCCATACCCCCAAATTATATCTTTTTAATTCACATACAATTTTTACTGAATTTCAGAATATTTCAGTCAATTGTATTTCACCATCATCTGTTGTCATTCTGCTTATGCTTTCTTGGTGTCCAACAGCAGCACCTATTTTCTTGGCAGTCATAGGTTATTCTCTAACACCTTGTTGAGCTGCAGTTCCTTCCAGCACAGAATGGGCAGATACTTTCTAATATAATTTTATGCAGATCTGTTAAATTCTGTCCACATTTTGTTGAATGAAGTGAATGCTTGACAGAAATACCTTCTCAATTATGACATTTTGACATTTTGAACCATTGCTTCAGTGGGTTCACCTTAACAGTATAAAAAGCATGACTAGTGAGCCATGGAATACAACCAGGGCAGAAACATTTTGGTTTTAACAAGTTTAAATCTCCTACAGAAAATATTGTTTTAAACAATTAACCTTTTTAGTACAAAAAAATTTAAGGTTGCAGGTGAGACCAAGGGGATGAAGGAGACAAAACTGACATCTGTGGGATGAAAAAAGGTGAAGGTAATGTTCTTCAAAAGCACGATGTCCACAAAGGAGTGAAGGTGTATGAGGGCTGAAGTTCACACTTTAAAAATGTTGATTAAGTTTCCGCTTGTCTTGAGTCCTCTCAAACAAACATGGGAGCTCCCACTGATATCAGTAGTTTTACTGCTATCTTCCTTTTGTATTTCTAAAATGTATAATTATTTAGTGCTGAAGATATAAGGGAAGCAATATTTGACTAAAACCCTTTTTCATTAGGGTATTTTGGGACTATAAAATGAGTGTTTGGGCTGAAAAAAATTATTTTCTGTTTCCTACCACCATACCTAGTTATGCAGTGAAATGAATTCTGTGTTCAAAAGACCTATTGAACACACTAGTCCTATATTTTGCATAGAATATCTGGAATTATTTTTTCTCACTTAATCTATATGTGCTATATATGTATGTTGCATCCACTATAAACTTCTTTTTAAGAATGTGAATAAGAAGCACTTAACAATGAAGTTTGCAAGTTTGAAATTACTCTTTGTGGAATAAAGGAGAAACTCCCACACCTAATTAACTAATGTGCTATTTTGTTCCCTAAATTCTCCTTTCTTTGTTTGTGTGCATTGATGAAAAGGAGTCAACACTGCCACAAGGTTTAGTACCTTTCATTTGTACACCCTCTGTGAATTTATCAGATGATAAAGAAAACTTTTCCAGTCTGAACACAGCTGTAACAATCCCCTCAGCTGTTACAGTTGCCCAAAACACCGTTTAGCCTATTTTCCCTACAGCTAGACTGGTTCCTTGTGTTTTTCTCCTGTCTAATTGTTTTGCTAACAGGAATCCCACCTTTGGAATCATATTCTCTATTTGCTCATGTATAGTGTGTATAACATACTGTATTTGGTTAAGGAAGCTTTTTTATTATTAGAAAAAGCATGATTTCTTATATCATACTCTATCAAATGTACTGATTATACAGTCATCTAAACCTATGTTTGCCATACATACAATGAACAGTTATGGAGCTTAGATAAGACAACTGTTCTTTTTTTTTTCTGCTATTGCATGTACTTTACAAAATTATATTAAGCTAAACAATAACTCAGACAGCCCTGACACAATTCTAATTGTTATTTGATTATCTTGAAGCATTCTCATATAAGATTAATTTAGAAGATTTCATCCCAGACTTTTTCAGACAATTAAGCAGCTGTTTTTACTAAAGAACAAAGGCAAATGCAATGTCACTCAGGAATTCAGGTGCCCTGTGAAGGGTTTGTTTTTCTGAGTC
>NW_016690346.1:70451-80047 GCF_001604755.1 Lepidothrix coronata | reverse complement strand
GTTAAAAATAACAGGTTATTTTTGACCTGTTTCACAATGTGATGGTTTCAACACGTGGCCTCCCAGCTATGCTCCCCTAACGGAGGGGGCAGTGCAGGAACAGATGAGAGGCAGTGGGACAAATGTGAACAGAAGGAGCTTAACCTTGTGCTGCTGCTGAAGTCTGTGGAAGTTTGGCCTGAGCCAGCCCCAATGAAGATGGTGTAATAAACCTGAACTTCCAAAAAATGGGGGTTTTGGACAAAAAAGGTTTGAATACAAACGCTGGAAGAGGATTTCTCCTTTGTCAAAAGATTCCTGTCTTTCATCATTTTTGTAAAGGAGCAGATCTGTGTTAGAGATATTTCCCTCTGCTATCAGTTTCTAATAATTTTAATAAGTGAAAAAGCAGACTGGTGAAAAATAGCTTGAAAACACTTGAAATAAATACAAACATGAGAAGCCTGAAACATTACTTGTCCATTTTTCTGCTTTTCTTCATAAAGTAGCATGAATCAGAAAACCAGCTCAGCAAATTATGCAATTGAAAACAGTACTCCCTACCCATCTTGCCTGGTAGGCCAGGACACCATCACACTTCCTTATGGGAAATCTTCTAGTGGATTAATTTAATTATACAGCATATTGGGCAGTTCTATTGGCCAGTTTTCCAATATCAAATTTTCCAGTTGTCCAACTGATGTAATAGGTGACACTGACAGTGGCAAGAGTATGCTTGCATAATAAAACTGCATGCTTTTATAGGTATTTTCTCCTTTGAGAAGTTTAGCTTTTCTTCCAAAATCAAAACCTTTATTTCAGGCATCAAAGACATTACTGCAGCTGAACACAGAGCTGTGCAACAGCTGAGCATTGATAACTGTTGGATCAGTTTTAACAAAAAAAGTAAATGCAAACTGATGTGATGTACCTTTGCACTACTTAATTCCCTGCAAAATAATGTCAAATAATTTTTCATGTCCTACCAACAACTGAATCCTGACTTCAGTGGGAATCTGAAACCTCTGCACTGATCTATTCATCAGTCCTGTCTGGTAACTCTTCCTTTTCGGTCAAAAAATTGCTAGGTTATTCTTCTTTTACACAGCTGTAACATCTATTATACAGCTTAAACGAAGGCATGTTCTGGTTCTACAGTGATGCACATACTTAGTTTGCACATAGCTCTAAGTTTGCAAGTTCACCACAGAAGTCCAAGGCGTTTCAGTTTAAGAACCCACAGGTCTATAGCCTTGTGAAGCTAAATATCAGAAACACAAATGAAAATACTTGAGCATATGCACAGCATACTGTGGCATTACTAAGTCATTAGGGGTGATTGCTTGTGGCAGCAACCTAATATAAACATTAGATGATTTTGAATCTCCCTGATTGATCATACATTTGTTAGAGATGATGAGATGAATTTCATATTTCCACACAGCCAGAAAAAACTAATAAAATGGAATAGGACGGTATGAAACAGAGAAGACCTTCTTCTAAATCCTGAAGGTCATTTCTTCATGAATAAAAAAATATACCATTTCTTGGTAAAAGGTACAAATATGTTCTGTAACATAATGCTCTGTATTTATATTTTAAAGATTTTAATGAAATATTAAACAGATTCAGTTTGAGATC
Source organism: Lepidothrix coronata (assembly GCF_001604755.1). Taxonomy (NCBI): domain Eukaryota; kingdom Metazoa; phylum Chordata; class Aves; order Passeriformes; family Pipridae; genus Lepidothrix; species Lepidothrix coronata. The sequence continues at coordinate 78,427 of NW_016690346.1, read as the reverse complement.
CTCTTATTAAGCTATAGGAAAGGTCATGACAGTAGAGAGACTGCAATACTCTGAACAAAGTAGCTTGTTATTCAGTGACAACATGAAATTTGAACCTGGAGCAGATATGTTATAACTAAAAATCATAAAATCATAATTTTCTTTTTTCTAATTTTCTGTAGGCAATCTTTTTCTCGGTGGGAGAATGTGCACGGGGCTGGGTTTTTTAAAAATACCATGTTCTCAAACTCATCTCTTTCTTATCTATTTCTTTATTCTTTCTTTCTAGCCCCTGATCTTTCCTCTGCATTCTCCCCTGCTCCCAATTCTCTTCAATTTGATCTCATCCATATGGTCTTAGATAAATTGGTTGCAAAAGATCTGGGTAAGGTGAGCAGATACCCTGTGAAAAAAAGTAATCAGGGTGTCCATTTTTTCCCCATTTCTTCATATTACACTACTCAGTTGCACAGTAGGGGGAAAATAATAAGGAATTTACATAAGAAATCCTTGGATAAACCTGTGTTAAAATACTAAAAAATAAACTTTTGCAACAGTTTGTCAAAATTAAAAAAGAAAAAGAAAAAACATTGTTCATTCTTTGCAGTTATGCCAGCAGGTTGTCTAAAACATCTGCTCTGGTAATATGTCATAAGAAATAGCCTGTGCAGGTTAGGCCAGTACATAATAGAGGTAAATGTATTTTTAAATGCCAGGTTTTAAAAGAAGACAGATCTGCTTGGTATCTCATTATAAGGGAAATGGCTTTTCATGTCACCCCATCAGTAGTTGTGCAGCTTTGAGGAAAGTTTCAAAGGTTACGATCCATAACTTTTAACTCTTAACTAGCTTACAATTTTTACCATGAAAATACTCTGGATGCTTTTAATTCTCCAGTAATAAAATTGACTCTTTGTTTGTCTTTAAAAAATGAAAGGGAATTTGCCTTATATCTACATGTGGCAAATATTTCTAGACAGGAAAACCCCTTAGGAACATCGTGTGGGGTTCCTCCTTGGTATGTTCATGTGCATCTACATACACGATTCTCAACAATCTTTTTGGGCTAATTTTGGCTTAATGGCAGCATACCACTGAAGTAAAATCACCAGTATCTCTAGAAGTGCCTAGTCACAGCAGTGAAGCATAAATTAAGCTTTCATAAAGCTTCAGCTTTCTTTGAAGATTGCAGAATAGATCTGTCAGAAGTCAAAAATCCTTGCATAAATCTGCATGTTTGGGCCCTAAATTCAATAAGTTACTAAAATGTGTTCTGAATATAAGTATGTTTGCACAAGTTTGCACAAAGAGAGATATTTAAGCGTGCACTCATGTAATTTACTAAATCACAGATTATCCAGTAGAGTACAAAAAACTTTTTGGTGATACAAGGTTCCTGACTGAATTCAACATTCAAATATACGATTCCCTTGGAACTATTCATGATCTTCCAGTTAGGCAAGTGCTTAGAGATTTTGGGGAATAAGATGTGTATCATTATGTATATAACACCAATAGGCATTAATTTCCTTTGGCTTACAGAGGTTGTAAGCACATAATAAAAATAAAATAAAAATTACACTGACCCAAGTGAGAAGGCAATCAGTATCTCTCTGGATGCACTATGGTTATGTCTGAGGTCGAAGAGTTATTAATACAAACAGTTGCTCATCAGAAAACACATAGATTCTTACCAGTTTTAACTAAACTTTCAGTGGGAAGTCAAGTACATATTTCTGGTTAAATGCTTAAAAAAGTAGGCTCAGAATAGAATCAACCTGCACAATTTTTCATTTAATACTGAAAAGTCCTTGCTCTGCCCATTTTGGAGAAGAGTTTTAAAGATATCCCAGTGCACTCTTACTGATTCTTCTGGAGTGGTTCCAAGTCTAGTTTTTCATAGGTAAAAATCCTATATGCTGTGAAAGTTTTCTCTTGTGGGTATGTAGTAGTAAATAGTTAAACTCAAAATATTTTTCGGAGTAGGATGACTATTTGTTCTTTGCTGAAACTACCTTCTGATTGAAACAGACCAGGAAAAGCTTCCCCATCTTTCCTTTGTATAGGCTAACCCTTACATCTCTCTTTTTTTTTTTTATTTTAAATAAAGTACTGTTTCCTATATTAAAAAAAGTTGAACATATTTTAAAACCACAACTAGGAAGTGTGAGAAATAAGAAAAATGAATGATGAAGTGTAAAAAAGCATCAGAAAAATAAGACCTGATTATCTGGGGAGGGTTCTGCTTTGCATTGATATTACATAATAGTACTCTGGTCTGAACTACTCTCAATTTCTTAACCAAATTACCCTTTAAATTACCAAGCAAGGGCCATAGTTTCCCTCATTTATGCTGCACAAATCTCAGATTTTCACCTTATTTAAACAAGATAGACATGATAATTGTCTCTTTAGCTTAAAGGGAACCCCTGTGCTCTTCTTTTAGGGCAATTTTCTCAAAGTTACCATGGTGAGAAATACTTTTTCACAGAATCCTCCCAGTCTGTCACTAGTCTAGAAGTTATTCCTTTTTAACTTCTTTACACCATCATTCTTCTAGTCAAGGACTCATCAAGAGTAATTTTCAGTGCTTCACAATGGCTACTTTATTTTCCTAAGGACAGTCATGGCTGGATGATAGCATCTGGGAGGAGAAGGCGACTAAGATTTAAAAATTAACTTGAATTTTCTCCTAAATTTAAATTCATTCATAACTCAAAAAGACCACAAAGATTAATAATGTACCTAAAATTATGCATAATGTTTAGGTAACTCACTAAATCTGGGGTTATTTCCTTGGAAACATAGTGACTGGACAGGTGTCAGAATGCACAAGTTAAGAATGCTTATGTCTGTATGTCCGTAATTTGATTAAGTGAATTTTTTTCTTGGTGTATTTGCACACACTGTGTGGTACTGAAACATTTGCTTCACTGTTTCATATGCTGCCAGGATTATTTTTCTAGTGGTGCTGTTTTGTGTGACAGAACCAAAAGGATAAAAGCTCTAACAGGAACTGAGGTTAGCCAATTGCACAAATAATATTAACTGTTGGGCAGCATTGGGTTTGTCATGATCCATTTCTTGCCTCCACAATATAATTTCCTATTTCTATTTCATTAAAAATAAGGAAGTAATTAATAGATGTAGTGTAAAAGGAGTATGAATAGGCTGAACTAGGATTTAGCTGCAATGGTTTATGAACATCTAGAGGCTGGTCATGACTAAGCTGACTTCTTGATAATAATAATTGCTGTGGAAGGTAGAGGAAAGCAACAGCATCTACATTTTGATTTCCAAAATTTCTCATAAGGCAATATATAAATCCTATTAAATTAATCCAAAATGGTGACATGGAGTACATCTCTTTCCATGCCTGTACCTCCCTTATTTTAGGTCAGAGAAAACAGAAGGCCATTAAATAGTGATGGTTTCTATTTGAACGTGAATGTGGGATGGTCATGTTGTAGGTGAGACCAAATTCTCCAAATCTTTCTGTTGGGAACTCACCTGAAGCTTTCTTATCAGGAGGACTGGATTAACACATACTCATCAATTAAGATTTTATAAGACACAAAGTGTATACAAGGACATCAAGAGCAAGCGCTCACATTTTCCTCTCAAAGATACAGATCTGTCATTCATTTATAGCACTATATCAGATATCTCTCTTGCTCTATAGCACCACATGCCACTGTGCCCTGGCATCTGCCAACGAGCCAGACCTAGTGTTTTGGTGTAATCATTTCACTGTTACGGATGTGCTCTCTGGTAGAAACACATGTTTCAAAGGATTGTTTCCACCCAGTCCTTCCATATTGCTTCAGCCAACAATGGCAGCCTCCCCTATGGGCAGTACAGTCCTGCTCATTTAGTAATGAAGGGATACAACTCTCACCTTCTCACACACTGAAAAGGAGAATATTGCTCTCAGGGACTGACAGTGACAGGAGAGATTTTGGAGCTCAATGTTTAATTTCCATTTCAAGACTAGTCACACAAAATGGAAACTGTAAAATCAAGAGACAGACCCTGTGGAAGAGAAAAAGGCACTCAGATTGGTTGGCTTTGCAGGTTTGTTTTTTGCTTTTTTTTCTCCTAATTCAACAAAACTTTTCAGTTAGTTAAAGCAGAAGGATAATTTTCAAAGACACTTTTAAAGCTCCAGTGTCCCTGAGTTTTAGTTGTCCTTGAGAAACAGAGTGTAACTGTATGGCATCGCCAATAATCTTTATGTCATGAGTGATATTTTTAGGCTTGGGGGGGTTTTCTGGGGGGTGGAGTGGTTTTAAGCTCTGGTTTATTAGCATTGCTCTGTGGGCCTGAAGCAGCTGGGTCCTCCATCTTAGACTTCAGAAAGACAGTCTGCGCTCATAAATGTGTGGCAGAGGTCAAAGGATACAGTGTTTCATGGTTCCTAAGTAAATCTTAAAACTATATACAGCAATTTGTTGGCATCCAAACTCAATCCACGTGGAGAAGGAAATAAGGGATGGTACCATATCTGTGTGAGGAACAAGTTAAATTGTATTAAAGCTATGGTTTCAGCAGCAGAAGTCTGAATTTAAACAGATCCAAAACCAGGTTTTTACACCAAATTTTTCTCTGCTGCTTTCACAAATTACCTGTCATTTACTATTTTCTGTCCCTTCACAGTATACAGTTGCACAAATCAATGCTTTGTGCCCACCATGGAAATCTGATGACAAAAGGTCAGTTCAGTGAAACTCCAAAAAAATACCCTCAACAATAATTTAGTATTTTATCTTAATTTTTTTCTTGCTCTGGTTTACTAGATTCAGTTTCCTTGAGCAATACTGTGATAAATAGTAGAGATCTCCATGCCAAATGTAGAGAGACAATCAGACTGCCATTCTCATTTTGATCCTCAACAGACCTTCAACTTTCCTCTTTGATCATCTGTGTTCAGTCCATATATAAGCATAACATTGTGGCAGTTTTCGTGTAATGATGTGCGTGTGTTTATGCTATTTATATGACAGTTAAATATGTCTGCCATAATTATTCAACACAAAATATAATTCAGTTTTGAACTTTGAGTTTCATAGGCTAGTGGAGAAGAATGACACTGGAAGGGTTCAAAAAAGACAGTAAAAAGGATTTCTGTGCTTTGTTTGATCTGACATACTAGTTTCAACAATTAGCAGGTTCACTCAGTGTGGTCCTGTGGTACTGCTGCAGCACCTGTGCAGACAATTTGGTCTGTCTTTGACGCTTCTCACTTTCTACCATGATACAACAATCTTCATCTAGTGTGCAAGAGGCCCTAATTTTTGGTTTGGTATGTAGGTAAAAGGAGAAAAACTCCTTTCACTTTTCACGCAAATCAATATTATGGCAAGTAAGATGGAATTTTGTGGCTATTCTGTATAGTATTCTGTATTCTATATAGTTCTCCTATAGTAATTATTTTGCTGCTTCTACTACCTCAAGTACAGTATGACACATACAAACCATAGGATGGGAACATGTAGATTTCCATCACATGAATATCACAAACACATAGATGACAGGATTATCAATCACTGAGGGCAGAATTAATTTTAACTTTATCTGTGGTGGAAGTGGAAAATATGCAGCTGGCGAATAAATAGTATGGAGAGATAATAGAATTACGCAGCCTCATTAAATGGCTACATATTGTGCTATTTAGTAATGTACTCAATAGCAAGGTGTCTTGAAGAGCAGGTACAATAGGTTATTAACTGTAGGGGGACTGCACACAAAGACATAACTGTTAAGGGGATTCAATGCATTCTGCTCAGCACCATATGCATAGAGGCATAGAACAGTTATTATTATGACATCATCTCAGCTAGTTTAACACAGCTATCCCTGTCCTTTCATTCAATCCTCTTTTCTCTGCCTTTCTTCTTTTTCTTTTTGCAGAATCTAAGTATATAAAGGAACATAACAAAATCTTTCAAATTGAAATCTCGCACCTCTCCACTCTCCTTAAGAGAGGAATGTGTGCTATCAACAATACACATTAATCAGTTATAAATGAAAGTAATAATAATCTGCCATGCTCTTCTGCCTATTATCATAAGTAGCATGAAATGATAATTTAATAGTATGCAGTACTTCACTTCATCAATAAAAGTATCCAAGCAGCAAAGCACAAACACTAACAAGTGTGCAGCACAGTCAATTCTCATCACATCCCCAGGACCTGATTCATTTTTCATCAGCTATAATGCCAGCTTGCCAAGTCACAGAAGAGAGGAATGAAAGCTGCTTCTTCAGCCTCACTAACGTGTGAGAGGGATGGAGGCTGCCACTTAGCACTGCCTGCCTGAAAAGTTGTAATGGCCCCATGGTGTCACCAGCAGGGACTCTACTGTCATCTTCTGCTGCTACTGTTGTGGGTTTTTCCAGCCCTAGACAGCTGCTGCGAGCAACTAGCTCCTCCTTTTCTCACCATCTTAGAAGATTGTCTTATGTTTTTCTCCTACTGCATGGAGGTGCAGTGCACCATAGTCAGTAGCTGGCTGACTCACCAGCACTGACTGCCTTGTTGGGACACCATTTGCAGTCTGAGTGTCCCTTTGCGGAATCACTAACCCTAGAAGTGTTCAAAAGGCATGTAGATGTGGCACTTGGAGACATGATTTAGTGCTGAGCATGGTGCTGCTGGGTTAACCGTTGGACTTTAGGATCTTGGAGGTCTTTTCCAACCTTAATGATTCTGTGATTCTATGATTGGTCAGGTTATTACTGTGATTCCCACGCACAAAGACTGTCGTCCTTACACATATTGGTTCATCAGGTGAAAACTTTCATCCTGGTGAAGCTGGTTGGAAATCCTCTCTCAAAATGTTCTATGGAAATTGCAGTTTCCACAACATAAATATTTACCATGATAAAAGATCTAATTTGCACAAAGTAAAACAAAATGGAAGTGTTTTCTTACAAAGAAATTTTGACTTGTATCTTACCCTCCTGTCTCCTGAGGTAAGACTCTGTCCCTCAAGGGTTATTGATGTTTTTTGTAATCTTTGACTGACGGTGCACTTATTTTACGTACAGCTCAGCCCATAGAAACACAATGGGGAAGGCAGAGCTTGGCACACAGCTGCTGTGTCGCACTCTGGCAGCTGCATTAACTCTGCATCAGTTGAAAATTCTTCCACATTCCAAAACTGACAGGGTTTTTTTGTTTGTTTGTTTTGTTTTTGTTTGGTTTTGTTTGTTTGTTTGTTTGTTTTTAAAGCTTACAGCCCTGCAAATAATTTTTCAGCATATTTTCATTTTTAGGATTGTCAATACACTAGAAATAATAATATAGGCAGAAAAAAAAACCCACCTTGATACCAGAATCCTGTGTTTATTTTTACTTTGACAAATAAAACCATGCCAACCTGTCCACTTCTGTAGCAGTTTCCAAGTTCCTACATATACAGTAGCATATACAGTTCCAACATATACAGGGACATTGTGGGAACCAGCTCAGAAGAACAGTACTTGTGTTTAAGTGTTGGGATGGATTCTGGCTGCCTATAACCTTTTCTAAATAAGGTTACACAACACTCAAGGGTGAGTTCATGTCTCTCCTGTCGTTGACATGTGCCTGTAATTGAGCTGTGTAGGAAATTCCAGACAAAGATTTTTCTTGTAGTCCTACAAAAGGGTTGAATGTCAGATGTAATAATAAAAGTAAGAAGTTATGAAGACACACTATAATCCAATAAAAGTTGCAGGGAAGTGGATGAAAAACTTAAAGAAAATTTCCTTCAGAAGTTAAAGGTTCATCCTTCCCACAGAACTATAACAGGCCCATGTTAGCTGTCAATGCTATAGTTAATTAACGTTTAAATTGTAGTGGTTAAAAGATGCTTTTCTCTCATCTGCTTTTAGTAACCAAAAACTTGGAAAAATTAATGCAATTCCAAAAATTCAAAGCTCAAAGAACTAAATTTTGTCCATTATTGTTTTTCAGTAAAAAGGCATTTTTCATGCGAAGTTTCTCATATATA
>NW_016690346.1:49392-70441 GCF_001604755.1 Lepidothrix coronata | reverse complement strand
TTTATTTATTTATTTTTATAAAAATATGTTAGTCCAGATCTGGTAGACTGAAAAAGATATCATTATATGTTGTCAAGTTACACCATAAGTCAGACAAGATGCAGTGGCCTATATATTCAGTTAAGAGTTGTCATGTAGACAATTGGACACAATCTGTATGGCTGTGACGTGATTTATGGGTCCCTTCCAACTTGTGATATTCTATGATTCTGTGATTTCTAATTGTGTTGAGTTGTTCCATGCTTGGTGTTTGATTTCATGCTCAGTGCAGTTTTGCAAGAGTTGGAGCTCAATGGCACTTTTAAAATAATTCCATTCTTCTCTTCCTATGAGTACTAATAGCTGAAAAAGAACAAATCACCATGCTGCCTAGACATTCGACCAGTAAGAAGAATGTATTTTGTATTTTCTGCTTGAGAGGAAATTCCTGGTGGAATTTAGTCTGTGAAAGGCTGGACACCAGTGCTTAAAAATATAAGAATTGGTTTAATATGCTTGGAAAAGGGCAGATGTCACTATATTACTCCACTACACATGGAGGAAAACTAAGGCATAAAGATACAGAACGACTTCACAAACCCAGAAATGGACACTGTGAACATTGTACTTCTTTTTCTTTATCACTCCAACTACCTGGTAATCCCAGCCCTTTTAGCTAGATGAGGAAAAAGTATTTCTTCTAGAAAGCCATCCTTGCATTACTCACTTACTACGTAACCAAGTAGTTGTGTCAAGCAGAAAATAACTTTATGACAACTTTTTTGTACCATTCTCTCATACTCCTCCAAACCATATGATATGCAATGACATAATATTGAAACACCAAACTTCTTTTTAGTAGTCACTACAATTCCTTTTTTACTTTCCCTCTCCGTCGTTTGGCTTTGATTTTAAAAATGAAAATTTATAACACACAATTTTTTTTTACTGGGTCAGTTTAACACATCCTCCCTTGGTGACTTCCAAATTAAGCAACCTTAGCTAATTCTATTACCATAATCATAGTTAATATGTAATGTTGTTTCATCTTGTTTTTAGGTTTCTTTTAAAAGAAATTTGTTCAAACTGGAAGAGTTGCTATTTGCCAAAATTCAATGGGAAGAGCAAGAATTGTAATGCTTGGGTTCTGGATGAAGCCCATTTATGATTTACTGAAGAAGTACCTTGCCAACGTCACTGTTATTGGAATATTATGGGAAATTGCACAGCAAAGTACCAAATTTACTTGATGTTGTTCTGTGACACAATTAGAATCATAGACTCATTTAGGTTGAAACCCACCAATTATTACTACAAATAATCCCTCTAAAGCTGTGTCTTCTCCTGTTAATAACTCAATGATTAGCCTTAGCCGTTAGTCTAAAGGAAATTTTCTGCCCAAGCTTAAGCAATTCTTTTTCAAACAGATTTCGGGTGAGAAATTTACTGCTGTAATATGAACCCAATATGTAACTGAGGATTTTCTGTGTTGTATGCATGCATGCATCACCATAGCTAATTTCTGGAGATTTTGACACCAACTGAGGAAATGGCACAGAAACATAAGTCTGAAATAGCATATCCATGACACACAGAAGAGAAAAGTAAATCTAATGATGTGTTAGTATTCAACTGGGCTCCACATATTTCATGTGAAATATGCTGGTGATGTAAAAATGGCCCCTTAACATCAATTTCCCTCTCCAACATGTAAAAAGAAAGCAAAATATTTTGAAAACATTGCCAAGGTAATCTGAGCAAGTAGAATTGTAGCAGAGGTACTGTTATGTTTATCTTGACTTCTGCTTTTTTGATCGCTGCAATGGGCCTGTGTGTGTTTACATTGGTCTGCTCACAGCATAGACAAAGAACAGTTTCCAGGTAGTCTGACAAAAAGGAAAAACTACAGCACGCTTCCTTTACAGTCTCCTGCAGTTGCTGTTCTCATGAATTAGAATAATAATTTAAAATAACTCTAAGAATTTATAAAGTCTCTGTGTGGCTTCCTGTAGTGTTTCTGTATGAATGAGAGTCATTGGAAACCTCTTGAGAGTGTCAGGGCATACAAGCATGTACAAGCGACCGTATCTCTTCATGTTTGATGGTGTTGGTTGGCATTAACCATCAAAGCTTTACTGTTCTGCTTCTACTTCATCACCTCACTTTGCTCTGAATGTTTGTCTTCAAAAACAATCAGTTGTTTGTCCATGAAGTCCCATTTTAAAAGTCCACATGCTCCTGTACACAAGTTGCATGCTGCTTTCACACAAGAGCTATTTAACACAGGACAGCTGCTCTTTAGTCCTTCTGATGGTTTTAATCCATTTGTACTTCGCTAGCTCTTCACAGTGGATTCTACTCCTTCATGTCTGTGGGGTTGCAACTGCAGGAATGAGTTAATACATATACTGACAAAAGTAGAGTTACCCACCATGAAATACAAAATTGGATGTTTTGGCTTCACATTTGAGTTTCTAATTGCACATAATACTTGTCATTTTGCTAGGCTTTCATTGTAAGTTTTTTAATGCTGCCTTGAAAAACATCCCATCATTTTCAGCTAGACAACAGTTTTCAGTAGAAAGGATTCCACTGTGTCTTTCTGTGTTGCTTTTACTGACTAATTTGATTTTCTGCTTCCTTCCTCGTTTTTCTGGAATACCATTGCGGAATGGCAGTGATTAATGTAATGCCTGGTTCTTTCATGACATTAACACCATTAAAACTAAGTTCTCATGAGCAACTCATTGCTTTCTCCCAGGAAGTCAAGTAAGTAGTGTCACAATACGGATTTTCAGACTCTGTGTTGAAATTAGAATCAACAGAAAAAGTAATCAGTAAGAAAATAAAAATTTAAGGGAAATGCTGGGAACAAATGGAGACTCCTGTTTGCAACCATTCCAGTGTTGAAATGATACCTTATTACAAACCAAAAAAACCAGTCTATAATTTAATGGAATGGAGTCCTCTGTAGCATAATGCCTTTTACCACTCCCAGCTATCCTTGGTGCCCCCCCAAAAAATAAACAATGAAAGCTTTAATGAAAGCTTTACCAAGTTTGGATAGACAGCAAAATATGTCCAGTGATAGGGTCGCAGCTTCTGCCCTGCCCTATTCTAGCTGACAGAGAAGCAATAGAAAAAATAGCCGCCTCTGTGCTAGACTAGTAGGAAGACTGATCATGTTAAAAATCTGAGCCCAAGTGAAAGAAGAAAAATAGCTGATAGTTTTATAAAATAAAGTCAGTACTTTATTATTTTTTTCATCAGTCTTCCTTTTGACTGAACTCCTGTCAATAAAATGCTGTGAGCACTCTGAACAAAAGCTGTTTCTTGAAGAATGTTGGTCAAACTTTATTTTTCTTTTTTAATATGATACCTCCAAAGAATAAAAGCAACGATTTAAGTAATACAATAGCAAGCTGGCAAACAGTGTAAAGTTCATCATTCTCAAACAAGCTCTGTGCTGTTGCTCTTTAGCTTTGATGTCACATTTCTGCTTCTTCATTACAAGGACTCTTTTCTATAACATGTGGATGTACTGAACAGTAGGGTGGTATAAAGATTTTCGAAATGGTTTTCACCAAGGGCTAGTGCTGCCTTTCACTTTTAAATCTCACATTGAAAGCTAGTTACAGACCACCTGCCTGGCCCAAGTAATCAGCATCTTTTCTAAGGAACATTGTCTCCAAAGGAGTTCAAAATACATTGTTGTGCACTCCTTTTTACATTTACTTGTGTATGTCTGGGGACACATTTCTTGGCTCCTTACACAGAGATCCTCAAGAACTCCTAATAATAAATTCACTCTGCAAAGCTGTTCCCCTACCATGAAAAACACAGAAAAATTTCTGGGACACTACCAGCACCTAATTACTTTTTTACTATGAGGTCCTTCACAGTCATGATTAGAATGTACCTCAGCTATGTGAGAATAAAGCCATGCTTAAAACAACTCTAAACACCTATAGCAGTGTATGTAATATGGGACTGGACTGAAAATCCCATTCAATTTGGATTAACTGCAGAGTATAGACTTACACTTATGTCACAGCTTGCTTTTAACTCACTAGCTTGCATACGGGTGGCAGGCCAGCCATAATCTCACCACCTGGAACTTGGTATCATGTGCAGAATCTTTCCAAGAAGATTTAAATACCTTGAAAAGCTTCCTCTGCTGAACTGAATGTCTTAACTAAACTGGAGCAATCATGTTAATTATTTCTAAAGCTGGAACTAATAAACTGCTATATTACACTTCAACCACTGTGACTTCTGCAGAAAGCATCTTGAGTCAGTACTTGCACTGGTATTACTTTATAAGGGTAGTATATATAAGCAATATAAGATAATTAGATTCTAGCATAAGAAGTCACTGGACTTGTCAGTCTTGTATAGTCTGCAACATTCAGAAATCGATACTGTGGCAATTACTTCACGCAGAATTATATTTGCAAACTGAGTGCTCCATCCAGTACAATTGATACATTTCCATTTACATTTAAAGAAAAAGAAGAAAGAAATTATATGGGAGCATTTACTCATAGGTATTACTAAACAATTAGCCTTAAAATTTTTTTCTGCAAATTCATGAATTAAAGAAAAATAATCTGCAACCACTATTTCAGCAGTTTGTTTTGGACCTGTGACTTTGATAGTTTATTTCAGCGATTCTCAAACTCTTTGAACTATGCATGCTTGCCATCATACTGTTAATCCAAAACAATACAAAGGTGGCATTGTTCTGCAACCCACCGAAGACCATTTGTTGCCTCAGACCACCATTTGGGAAGTGATGGGTTTTTCTCCTGAATAACTTTGTTGTACTAATGTAGTCTGCTGGGAAATGGAGTTGATGGCTTCGTTAATGGCTGTTGCCAGATGTTTAGTCTCTGTATTTTAATACTATTTTTTTTTTTTAGCTAATTACCTACAAGATAGTTCAGTTTTACCAGACTGCCGACAACCAACAAAGAATAGAGTGCAAATGATGGTATGGTAAAAGATGTTATGCTGACTGGAGCTCAAGACCAGGCTTTTAATGACTGGAGCACCTGAACTCTTGGAGCACCAGCCCAACACAACTGATCAATTCCAGAACCACTCCTCTTGAATTCAACATAAACTACTACTCAAAATTAAATTTCCAGTAAAATTAATACTCTGTTTTAGAAAATAATTATTCTGGATATAAACAGCAGAACAGTTATGGAGCAAGAAGTAGGAAATGTGCTTTTAGTTGTTAGTGTAATTTGTAATTGGAAAACTACGTTTTGGTTAAGAGAAGGAAATGAACTCTCTTATTTGTTGCCTGACCAGATAAAATGAAATGTATAGATAGTTGCACCTTTGATGTGCAACTTACTCTTTTAGTTATTCTGAGTTTTAAAAGGTCCCAAAATAAAGGACTATACATTAATTTCTTTAATCTTTATTATTTATTTTTGTAAGCTGCTAAAGCTGTGCTTTATTTATTGCAAGTCATCCATACATAATTCTCTGTAGTTTAGAAAACTGCATCTAACATTTTCACCCCAACTTTATAAATTGCATTGATTTATTTCTGCCTCTGAGGCCTACAACCATTTATTACAACAACAAAACATCCTCCAATTCTGGTGATCAAGGAACAAAGTCCACTCATTTACTGTGTAGTGAGAATTGACAGATGGCCAAATGGGGTGATAGATTTGATTTTAATGTGTCTTAAGAGAGTAAATGAACCAAAGGCAATCTTCATCTCATGTGAAAAGTTGGATTTTTGTGTGGCTTTTCTGCAACTGTGAGGTGCAATTCTCATAGCACTTCATTGATTTTCCAATCAACCATGACCATTCAGATGGCAAAAAGCAGGGTCAAAGAATTTTTATAAAGGGTTTTTTTTTACTGTTTGTCTAGAATTGCACAAACAAGAATAACATAAAATACTCTTCAGTGTTTTGTGGTTTTTTTTCCTCCTGAAAAATCTTTACAGTTTTCATGGGTTATGCATTTTTAATTTTGCATCAAATGAAAAGATTTTGTCAAGAGAATAATTTACATTATAAAGATAATGAGAATAAAATTTCCTCATATCTCTCCATCTGTTATTTTAGCATATATCATTGATAACACAGCACTTTTCATTTCTTCCTTTAAACTTTGAGCAAGGAGAGATTCTCTATTTCCCGACATGAAATAATACATGGAGCAATGCAACAAAGCCAAAATGCAGTAGATCACAGGAGTTTGTCCATGCACTAGGCTCAAAAAACAATATATTTGTAAGTCCTTATGCATCATTAGGGACACAAAAAGTAATTGTAGAGTGTGTGTCAAATAGAGTTAGTGTGTTAGTTAGACCTCAGTGTGTTTGGGGACTGGTGAAGAATCTCTAAGGCATGCTTGAAAGTTGTCATATGGGAGCATAAACACTTTCAACCACAGCCAGCAATATCTCAGAACCAGTGCATGTAATACCATTTTAAGATTTGAGTGTTTAGCAGAAGTGAAAGTATTTACAAACCACTTGAACTAATTGGTCTTTTTGTAACATCGTTGCAAGTTCTGTGAAATATGCATATTGTGCTAGAAGACATATTGCTTTTCAGTCAGGTGACATATCCCATAATACCTCTTTAGGTGGATAATGCCAACAAAAATGGTGAATCATGAGCACATGTGCATCTGCCTGAAAACTGAAACCTTCTCTCTTTTCAGCTTTGTACACAGAGCACTTCAAAGTATCTTCACATCATGCCTTATACAGCCGGCCATACACTTTCGTTGCTTATTTAGAATGCTTAGTATTTTATTTGTGTTTGGTATAATCCAGTATTTTGCCATATAGCTAACATAAAATCCTCCCCTTCTGAGAGAGAAATTATGATCCTTTCACTAGCTGGAGAAGTAGGCTAACTACTTTTGTCTCAGTCTGTGAAAGGAATTTAGAGATCTCACATCCACACATAAAAAGCTTGATTCTTAAAAAATTACTTCACATTTCAAAATTGAAGGTTGAAATTTGAACTGTGGAGATGAGAACTGATATCCAGAAATAAATTTGTCTCTAATTATCCATTTACGAATGGGATTAAGATTCTTAAAGAATAGTTCATAATCTTTTCTAATTTTCAGTCAAAAGACTAGAGTTATCCAAGTGTACTACTGGTGAATTAAAATTGCTACACATTTTTATTTCTGATCCTCATTTTTCTTCTTATCCCTGTATAAGACACACTTTAATTCCTCTGGATTTTTAAAGGAAATGAGGTATGCAAAAATAAAACTCTTTTTGCATTGAACTTTTTAGAAAAATAAACTTCAGAAGAACTTTGGATCAAGTTTTAAATGGTTCCACTGAGAGATGGAAAGAAAGCATAAAAAGTTAGAGATTAAATTCCTATAAAATTTATTATGATTGAAAATAACAGAAGAAAGTTTGTTTTTTTCCTTAAATACACTTTCACTGCAAAGGTTATAATCACTTTGAAAATAAATATAGCTAAAATCTAGAAAGTACTGTTCTTGCTAAAACAAAACCTAAATATTCCAAACCAGTCATACATCCAATATATGAATACCCTGAACGCAAAGAAATAAAAGCTGATAGAACAGGCAGCTGCTCTGTCTTCTTTTCATGTATCTTTGATGGTAGAGATGTGTGTTCTTGGGTTTGTGCAAATACAGTATGTATTCAACATATAGAACTGTTTCTTTTACATGAACTCTTTATTTCATTGTACTATAAAACTATTTAAAAAGAGCATTAGTTGGGGAGGGTTTTGATTGCTTCTGTTTGTTTGCTTGTTTGTTTTAATCAAATGCTTTCTTTTGCTGAGGAGAGGGCCGAATTCAAGTAAGCGGACTTCAAGAGATCAGAATTCTTGTCTTGACTGCAGTGGGACCATGGTCTTCACTAGCCAGTAGTACCACATGCAATTTGAGTTGAGAAAAAGGACATAGTAACTTTTATATGGATTTGTGATAATACCTCAAATAGGCTATTGATGAAAGCAAAAAAGCAATAAGGGTAGATGGCAGGAAGGTAGCTTTTGAACTAACTGAAGCTTGTGAATAGTGATGTTTTCATTCCCAGGTTCAAAGAACTTGTGGTAAGTCTGGAGACTATGGGTGCAGGACTCACCATTACCAACTCTCAAAATTAAAAGGCACAGAAAAGAATGCTTTTGAGATTTCAAAGCTACAGGACTGTGGATATTACATCTCCAGTTTGCTAAATTTTGGTCCATAGCAGAATCTAAAGTCCTGTAACATGTACACTGGATCCCCTTATATTCTAAAAAAAAAAGTATGCTACCTAAAACAATGATAGGAAGTTCTTTGCTACTCAGGCACATCAATGCTCTGGCCTAACATGTTGATTTTTTTCTGACATCCAGTGTCTATCTCTGCGCCTTCAGGTATAGAAACAGAATAGCTGAGATTCCCTTTCAGCCCATGCTTAGATTTCTCATACAGGATGTAAGAAATTTGCATTGTTTCCTCCTCTGTCTGAGGCAATTTGAACCCACATGTCCCACAGAAACGTTTTAGTCAGAGATTGTTAAACTACTAAATACTAGTAAAAAGTAATCAAAAGTGAGATTTCTCCATACGTTCTTCTGAAGATTCTTTTGTGTATGATTATTTTGTGATGATTATTTTGTGTAGAATAATCATTACTGAGCCAACTAAGTGTGAAAAGTGATGCTATAGCCCAGTTTTTCCCACCTTTGTATTCAACTTTCTGTACTTAAGAGTAAAGAATGACAAAGAGACAACAATTAATAGGAGTAGAAACCAGGTTCCAGATCTTCATTTTGACAAGGGAAACCATAATTTCATCTCTAGGAAAAACTGTTTTGAGTATGCCCACCAGACCAGGCTCCATAAGTGAGACTGGGCCAGCAAATAGGGCAAGTTCATACAGAATTTGGGGTCCTTTTAGCATATCAACAATATTAGATGAATAGAATGAAATTATGATAGGAATCTGGAAGAAGTTGTAAAACATTCTAGTCTTCAAGTATCACCTAGCAACTCCTCCTGCCCCAGATGTGCCTGTTTTTTTCACTGACAAATGAGAGTAAGTTGCTCTGTAAAAGGAAAAACTGGACGAGATTGGTTAAATTAGATGAAATAACAATGGCTCAACAAGTCAGCTGGACCATGAGAAAAGATACTCAGGACTGGATTTAGCTGACATAACCATAGGCATAACCATAGACATGGACATATAAATATGTTCAGAGGTCTTCTAGACCTCTTTTATCTACAATGCAGAAGAAAAGGTTCCTCTACAGAGTAATTTATTTCATCTTCAATTCAGTGTTCCATATAGATGAAAGTAATTATCCCCTGAACTAACTTGTCTCTCTCTCTCACCTATCAAGATATTCTGGGTTCATGAGTTTCCATGTGGCACTAACTAGTGGGTTGCCAAGATGGAAGCCTAGTCAACCCAGTGGGGACCTCTGGATTATGGGACCTCATGTAATTAATTACACTTACTATATCTGTCTCATAGCCCCAAAACTGAGAGCAGGATTCGAACCTGCGCAGAGAATTCCCTACTGGATTTCGAGTCCAACGCCTTCACCCCTCGGCCATCATAGCCCCTGGTGGTCTAGTGGTTAGGGTGCAGCACTTGGGGGTCCCTGGTGGTCTAGTGGTTAGGGTGCAGCACTTTCACCGCTGCGACCCAGGTTCGATTCCCAGCCCCCTGGGCAGATGGAGCTCGTCAGCCTTGTAAGGCAATCCATCTAAGAGAAGGTCACTCTAAACAAACCTACGTTCTGAGACCCTCACTGCCACTGTCCAAGCTTGCTCGGCCCCGGCAGATGAACCTCAGGATTAAAGGGTGGGCTCAGTTCAGCGCACGCTGGGTCTCACCTAAAAAAATCCACTGCGCAGGCTCGAAGGGTCAATGACCTTTCCCAAATCTTCGCTCGCAAAGACTGGCCACACATCTGTCTAAAGTGTGCCTTGATTAGATTGTGAATTTTTATGGTAAATATACCTGGACTCAATGTCTAGGCACAGGTCAAGTTTTACTGTGCTCTAGGCACATCAAGAGACAGAAATTTAAATATCCCGCAACCTATGAAATGCCAATATTTTTGCTATGTCTACTTAGTTATGCCCAATCCAGTTTAAAGACTATGCTGTAACCATGATTATAATGGTTATAATATCATTATAATTTTGTGAGATTGCCTTGGAAGAGGGATGATCTTGCACCATGGAGGAAATAGTTTTATTCTGTTCAACTTGTATCCACAATCAAGATACTTTTCTTGGAGATCTCTTACTTCATTATTAATATTACAGGCATGAAAATATGTATCAGGTTTTTTTGTTAAGGTATGCAAAGTTATCTTTCTCTTCTTCTTGCAAAATTTCTAGAATCTACTCATACTTGAGGCACTGCCACAGCGAAGATCAGATACTATTTTGTTCTGTAGCATACTTTATAGTTACCTGCTTGGGCCTTTCAATTTGTCTTGGAGCAAGGTTTTGTTATTCACTTGGCACAATTCACATATTGTTTGGAACAATGCACACTAATGCCATGACATTCAGACTAAGCAAATGGCAATAATTTTCAACCTCACTAGTTATTTGGATATATCCAATTATTTGCATGGGCAAATATGTCTGTGTGTATGTGTAATAGTGACTAATAATCCCTATCCTGTTATTGACCAATCATATACACTCTGATTGAACTCAATAGGAAATGTTCATGCAGAATAATTGTGAAATCAGACTAGGCACATAAATTAAAAAATAATCTGTAAGATTAGAAATTAGAAATCAGAAATTTAGCTACAGAAAGACATGCACAAGTTATATTTCCTGAAATATCTCTGCTGTTGACAGGAACAGAAATGTTGGTTCCAGGTTATTTATTTTGAAATCTCTCATACATGCTCATATTCCTCAGTTCTGTTCTTCTGTCTGTTGCTGCTTAGTGCCCTGAATATAAAAATAATTTTCAGATCATAGTCTAAACAATATTTTTCTTCCTAAAAAGATAGTTTATGTCACAATGCATTTCTATCTCAGATAAACTTTCCCCAGATATTTTGGAGATATCGACATGGTTGCTGTTAATGTTTATTTACTCAACAATAATCTTTACAAATCCTTAACAAGCTGAATGTTACCAGTGTGTAATTTCTCATTTGTTAGTTAATCATCCTGATAAAATGTCTAGCCCACAGTTGCTCTAATAAATCAGTTTTTAGCCACAGTAAATACTGGCTTAGAAGGAAACATCCTGATAATAAATGGAAAAAACCCACCATGCTAATAAACTCTAAACCCCCAAAATTATTCTTATTTTACAAAAAGGGAAAGGGAAAGAAGGAGCAGCCTCATGAATCTCTTATGCTTATGTGTTGCATCATATGATTCTCCTATTACAGGTTTCAAGAGAGAAGACCCTGCAAGGGGGAAACTAAAACAGTCTTGCTAAATCACTTCAGACTGGGGGGATGATACCATACCTCTGTTTGTGGATTACAGCCTATATTTTCATATAAAAGATTTTGGTTTCACTCAACCCACATCTTCATCAAACCTGTTTCTCTTCAAACCTGGAAGCTATTGAAGAGTTTGCTGCTGCCGGTGCTGGAAGAATTTGATGAGCCTTCCTTAGACAAGTAAAAATTCGGGGAAGGATAATAGGTCTCAAATGACAATGAGATAACACTATGAACAAAGGAAACAGATTACTCAAATATGAGCCAACAGGCTGACAGTAGGAAAGAAAAATATTAAATAGGAACTGAGAAAATGTTCTGATGACAAAGGAAGAAATGGGGCATATGTGCTGAAGCATTGCAACCTTGTTTAGGTAAATCATTAGTGTACATATCATAGTAAGACAGTCCTGTAAAATGCAGAGGAGGAATCAAAGTCACATACACACAAATAGTCTGTTTTGGTATTTTTTCCTCTTTAAGCTGATGACAATAATTCTCTACTATTTTACAGGAAAAGGAATGCAAAAAAATTAGTGTAAATGCTACTCCATCTACTTTTGTTTCCAAGACTTTTCAGCATGAGCCAATACAAATTAAGTCTACCCACACAAAAATTCTCTGGGATGCATAAATTGATAAGAGAACCACATTAAAATCTTGCACTCGTTCTTATACCTTTGCATGAGAAGGTGATGTTATGTATTACTTAATCTACAAGGGTTGAAAAAATTGAAATGAGTAGAGGTTTAGGTCATAAACTAACTTTCTATGTACTACTTTTGTTCACAATATTAACTTTTCTGGAATACATAAATATATTTA
This sequence comes from Lepidothrix coronata, assembly GCF_001604755.1. NCBI lineage: Eukaryota > Metazoa > Chordata > Aves > Passeriformes > Pipridae > Lepidothrix > Lepidothrix coronata. The sequence continues at coordinate 58,169 of NW_016690346.1, read as the reverse complement.
GAAGAAATAAGGATGTGTTCATTAGCTAAACTGAATTAAAAGCATCTGAAAAATATAGGAAAGCATCAGAAACAGATCAGCTTTTTTTTTTAATCTCTTCCACAAACACAAATGTATGATACACTATATATAGATTTGTAAAAGGACAATTTGAAGTTTGCATGTTATTTACACAGCATACTCCATTGGAAACATTAGGATTTCTCCTGTATGGAAGTATTTGCATCATTTTAAAAATGTGTATTATTTACCCAGTAGACCATAAGGGCTCCATGCAGAGCAGTTACAGAGATCCAGAACATAATAATGTCTTGTCTTGGATAAATCTAGTTTGGAGTTATCTCAGTGCATTAGATGATTAAAAACATATTTACACATGCGCATTGGTTTGGTTCATATACAGTAATAGGGGAACCATTTTCCTAACCCTTCATATCTACTTCAAAACAAGAGAACAGATTCTGCTATATTATCCCACCACATGTTTATGGGAGTTCTGCATGTAGCAAGGGAAAAATGTTATTCTCCATTTACACTGTAGATTTATACCCTAAAATTTAAAGAATATTTTGAGTTATAGAGAGAAAAAGCCTCTGGAACCACTATCTATCTTTTAGTCCCTGTTATTTCTCACTAGCCTTAAGTATGAATTTCTGCATAGTATATAGTGTGTGTTGAAGACCTGATGATTCATTAGGTACGTTCAAAAAGTTCCATGAGATGCAGGGCTATCTGTGCCTGACTCTCTTGTGGTGAAAAGTTCCTGCAGATGACTATTAAGAGAGCTGACTTAATATATATCAGCTACAAAATATTCACACCAAACTACTCTCAGAAAATTAAAAGAAGTAGCAATTGTCCGCAAAGTTTTGTAAATAATATACAGTTAAATGACAGAAAAATTACAGTTGGCTCATTTTTTATCAGAGGAAGAATGAAATGTGAGAAAAAAATAGTCCTAATATAAAAATAAACCATCAAGATTAATTTTCTTAGTTCTGATTAAAGTCACTGAGGTATAAAAAAGCTCATCTGTAACTGTACCCAATGCATGTTATCTTAAACGCAGAAAATTACTGAATGCTTTGTATTCTGACAAACTGATGTCTTCCACTTGATTCCCATATGATGAATTCATATGATGACTTCATGTTGGGTTTGGTGGGATTTTTTTAAAACCTTATGCTCTTAAGGCATGATGTTCAGACAAACATTTTCTTTAATATTTTGCTAGCACGAAAAATGTGCTTACACTGCAAAATACCAGTGTTGGCATTACAGTCATGTTAGAGCAGTTTACTTCTTTTGCAGTAAGAAAGAACAGCATTTTTATTGGAACACAGCTGAGATATGACTACCTTGTTTGGTAATCTCTGTCACAACACATGCAGGTCTACATTCAGAAAATGAATAATAATCTAAGTCCACTGGTAGAAAGATCTCATCAAATCAGAACAGACCTCATTGTGCCTCTTAAAAAAATCCACAAGGAAATAACAAAAAAACCAGGAAAACATCAGATGCATAGTAGCCAGAGAAATGTGAGATTGGCCCTCAAGGGAATTCTTATTCTCAAGTGGATGTAAATGTATTCATCAATGCAAAGAAATGCATAGTGTATTATATACACAATACATTAATAAATAGCCATGCATTAAAAAATAATGAGATTTTCTACGAAATAACATCCTGTGGTGTTTAGGATCATAAAAAAGACAGTAAAGGAAAGTGGGGGGGAAAGATTATGTGGAAAATCTGATTAAAATACAGAAACCCCATCCTATATGTAAGATAAAATAAATATTTTATTGGCTAACTGTAAACAAAAGAACAAGTGCAGTAAAATGTAATTAAAAATGTAAAAGTGTGGGGAGTGATTTATTTTACCACAGTGATATTAATATTAGAAATGGTATGTAAATAGACAACAAGATTCTGCTGCAGAAACAGTGGAAAATGGCTGTTCATTTTCTATAATGAGCTTTCATCTTTTTGATTTTCACTTTAAGTACTTCCAGTGATTTATTAATAATGATGCTCTTAGCCTTTCAAAAGCTCTAGCAAAGCTTCAGATTCTGGTACTACCTAACAGATATTACTTACAGTTCTTATGATTTTTTTAAGCTGGGCCAATATGCTTAACAGAGCATATTTTGGCAGAAATATAGACTGTTTCACAGTTCTGGCTTGTCATGTAAAGAGCATGAGGCTTCCTTGTGGTTTGTGACTCACAGGCCGTGATATCAGAGGACAGAGATGTGTCCTGGCTCAGCAGCAGCTGATACCCCACAGGCACGGCGAAACATGCTGCCACCACATGCACAGCTTTTCTACTTTTATTTCATCATACTCAGCTGTATCAAACAATTTCCTAATGAAGAATACTTTCTATGTAGCCTATACCTTTGAAACACGTGCTACTACTAGTGAGAGCAAGCTCAGGTCTTGCATCTGGACTGGCATTGTTGCCACTACAAAGTACTGCAGGCGTTTTATGACAATTAATGACAAGCTGGCTTAATGAGTTAGAGAATATCACAGAAAATTGTGGCTCGTGGTAAAATAATTGCATTTCCACAAGCCCAAGTGTTAGGCCACTTATCCAAGGCTTCAGGGTTACATAAAGCTGCAGAAATTAAGCACTCCACCCCTGTTTTTTGAGATGGTGCAACACAGGTCCAGAAGATGGGGAGTGATGGCAACCAACAAGTGTTATCTGTTTGTTTAGACATTATAGTTATACAAACAATGGAAAGGATTCATAATTCCTATGACTGCGCACATTAGATTTCAGTTAAAAACATATCACAAATAAAGCCTTAAGTATAGAAAAGCAATTTAAGTATAACCATCTCTGCTGATAACAAAGGCAATTTAATAGATCAAATTCCTTCTTCTTCCAGTAACTTCTTATCCTTTCAGTTCCAACTCATTTTCAAACACCCAAGAGAAAAAAGGACTACATATCATGACCCGAAAGGCTACAAATCTGGGCTATTTTAGAACAAAGTAAGGTGAGAGGAACAGTACATTTTCTATGAAAAAATGTAGCTTTATTGAAATCCAGGTGCTGGAAGCAAAAAATGTCAATGTGAAACTGCTGAACTAAATAATTTAAGTTTTCTCACTTCATTATCTTATTCTTTGACATTACTGAAGAAAAATAATTCAACACGACAAATGCATTTTATTGATTCCTGATTGAATTGTTGTAAACTTTTTATTCCATAAGAAGGAATTTTTCTTCAAAATAATCTTATTTTTCTGTTCCAAAAATTTTCTCTCAGTTACTCCTTCCTTCTTTCAAAACTCTAGTGAAATTTCTTCTTTACCTTCTTTCTTGATATCATTTACAAGCTAGTTGCATATTGCTGTTACCTACTCAGTCCCAAAATAAGCAGAGCCAAACATGGTATTCTCCTACATGTTATTAGGAAAGAATACAGAGTCTGACTCTCAGATTTCAACACATTTACTAGAACTTCCTGGAACTCAAATGTAGAGACTTTTCAAGTTTAATAAGGTCAATTTTCTCTAAAGAACTGGGAACAGCTCATGGGTTTAAATAATTTTATAGGCTTCATAGCAGAAGTTGTTAGAGAATCAAATTTCTATCAAAGAGACTTTTTGGTTTGGTACCTTTTTTGGTACTTTATTAAAAACATGATAACTGCTCTGAAAAAAGAGCAAAGAAGGAAGGAATGAATAAAGGAAGGAAGGAAGGGGGAGGGGCAAAAAGCAAAATATTAGTAACACCTAAGATGCAGAGCTTAAGTTTCTTTTTGTTAGGCCAGAGAAAGAAAATAAGTAAGTTAATGCATGCAATTTCTTATAACATTTTCTTCAAAGTATGTAGTAGCCAATAAATATTTATCAGTGCTTACAATCCTACTGAAGACAATAGAGGGTATCTTTATGATTACTAGCATGATACAGTAGGTATAACTGATCTAGATGGTTTGCAAAAACATAATAGATTTTGTGCAAAATTTGTTATTACCAAATGTTTGTCAGTACATGTTTCACTGCTAAAAGCAGAGGACACCAGAATATTTTTTCAGGAGCAAAATGCCTTTCTTTGAATAAGCACAATGACCAGTAAAGTCTACTAGCTTGTTTCAGCTGTACTACCTGAAGTAGTGATCAATCAAATGATTGCTGTAATAAAAACATCAGTGAAATCACTTTATTCCATATGTGTTTTAATATTATTATAAATATTATTATTATTAATATATAATTAGTTTTATGACCCTGGGATTAGCTTGGTTGGTTAGAGCATGGGGCATGGTTCAATCCCCCTATGGCCTTCACTTAAGACTTGGACTCGATAATCTTTGTGAGTCCCCTCCAACTCAGAATATTCTGTGATGATAGTGCTTTATCACTTTGCAGGGGGTGCATTCTAGGGCAGCGAGCTCAGTGCTGTCTGTGAGGGTCACTCTGTCAGCTGTTCCCTTGCCATGACAAAATAATGCATTCAGTGTGATACTTTGGTTTGGTAAGATTCTTGTTCTTATTTCTTTGTTTCTAACATGTACTTACTGCTATATGTTCATATTAGAAAAAGTAAAATCTAACACAAGTTCCTGGCACTCATTAAGACTGATGATAATACTCGGCCTTGTGGACTGAAAACCCAGTGTCAAGAGTCAGCTCCCAAGACAGTTATAGTGTCAGCCATTGAATTCCTCCCTACCTCCGAGTAAATTTTTTCAGATTTGTAAGGTCTTTGAAGAAAAAGCCACAATCTCAAATATAACTGATTTTTTTTGTTTATTTTTTTTAGAATTAGAAGCAATGAAAGTTTGGTTTCCAGCATTTAGACAGTATTAAGGGAAGATGTTCAAAATCACAAAAGATAACGTCTTTAAATATGAGTATTTAACTCTGCAATTTTTTTTCTGATACCCTTCTACAAAACCACATTTCCAAATTTCAAGAATATTTAACCAGTGTTTTTCAAAAACCTACCTATATGCAGAAAAGAGAATATTATTCTAAATATCTAGATTGGCATGTAGACCAGCTGAGAAGATTTTTTCTGAGTGAAGATTATGCTTAGTTATTTCAATGTAATTGCAGAAAGAAATGGACAGTAGTTACAACACCAAATTTACAACTGCATTTTGAGTTTCTTATTGCTTCATCTCACTCCCATCACTATCCAGGCAAATCTGTTGAATGTCACCAATGGTACTGTGGTGGCGTGCTTGTATGAAAAGAAGTGGTTAGTTCATTAAGATTGTATTACAAAACAAATATCTCCCTGGAGCAGAAAGTCAACATAAAAAAGGCGATAGCATAAACCAGATGTTTTGATATTCCATTTCAGAGAAAGCATTTCAGGGGGAAAAAAAAAGGAAAGAAAGAAAGGTCATTCATGATATATATACATTAAATTAGACAGGAAAAACAAACAGATAACCTCTTTGCTAAAGAAAAAATGTCTTCCAAGTACAATTCGTTCAGTCTCTTACTTTTTGGATGGGTGTTTTGATTTAGTAGATTGTATAGCAATGTATTTCAGACTTTTTCCCAGTCATGTTGTGGTGCTCTTGTCCATTTTGCAGTGTCTTCTGAATCTAAACTGTGTTATTGTTCTGTTTCTTAGGAAGTTTTGTATATTTGCAGTATTTTAAAAGGTATCAAACTTTCTCATTTCTGGAGATTAATAAGGCAAAAAGAAATCCTTAACTTTCCATTGAAGAATAAATACAATTATAAAGAACAGGAACAGTGAGTGTCTGATCTTTCACATAGTCTTGGAATGACACTTTTTATGCTTGAAATGCTTTTTCATGTAGAATCATAGAATGGTTTGGGTTGGAAGGGACCTTTAAAGGTCATCTAGTGTATATATCTCATGTATAACTTTGTCCTTGTAGAGTCTGAACTCAGATGGTTTACTTGCAAGGTTGCAGTAATGAGCAGTCATAAGTATTTACAGCATCAGAGAATAGTGATAAGTTGCTGAATTGTTAACAAATGCCATTTTATTGTCTTAAAAAGTGTTTCTAGTTAATTTTACTAGAAACTTACTTTTTTTCCAAGGAGACATAGGGTTTTATCCCCTGAGAACTCATCGAATAAGGCTTTCCTCCACTACCACTCTCCATTAGGATGGAAAATAAGGCAAATTTTTAAATTATTCCAGTCTGACAGAGCCTCCAGACAGTTCCATCTCTTAAAGGGACAACAGGTAAAGTAAATAATTATTTCTGTACTTGTGTAATATGTAAATTAAATTTCATATATGGTCACATTTTATAATTTCTAGCACATTGTTTGACAATGATTTAAGATATCTGACCTACCTGGGGCTTCCCAGGAGCCTGAATTATGCACTTCTTATGAGTAAAAAGGTGTTTGGAAGCACCAGTACTCTGGTAGCCATTCTCCTTGTAATTCCTCATAATTTCCACTGTGATATTCTGCAGTGCTGCAATTCCTTACAGTTTCTACTGCAATATGCAGTAAGTAACTGAGGTAATTGCTCCTGCACAGCTTTCTGCTTGGAGTATATACTAGAATTACGCAATTAAATATGTAATGTCATGGATTATAAAGCAAACACCTCCCCTCAAGACAGTGTCCAAGCTAATCAATCACCTTGAAATTAATTCAACAGGCAAAATTTGAGCAAAACAGGTAAGTCAGGAGGAACAGAGTTCAAAACTGTTAATTCTGGACCAGTGTCATGGATGTATGAAAATGAAGTTTGCTTAGATAGAAATGGTTTTGGTATCAAAACTGACCTATCCCTGAAAGGAATAATTTTCAAAACTGTTACAAAAGCATAAATATTTGATAGCACAGAGAACAAGACATTCATGAAGCTGGTGATAGTAAAAAAAAAAATAATTGTGAATATGTAGAAACAATTATTGGATAGCTTTGCTGGACAGGCTCTACCCTGAAATATGGCATGAAAGAAACAACTAAGCTTATTCTATTAAAGGTAGACAATTTAAAGAGGTGCCCGAGGCTCATTATGATTTTCACCATTATCATTATAATCATAATTGATCTAATATCCTCATGTCCTGATATGTTTTTAGCTCTGCAACCTTTGCCTCAGTAGGCTGGAAATGTGAAAAGTCCCATACTTGCAGCAAAAGACTGCAATAAATTTCACTACCTTTGCCCTTTACTGTACTTTGCCATTTGATTATCTGGCATTCTTTGACTCCCCTGTACAGGTCCAACAAGTTTGGGGAAGGAGGAGGAATGCCTAGTGGAATGCCTCATCAGTCACAATGCTAAGCCTATAAAAGGTTAAAGAAGAACAGCATTCACATATCTTCATGGGCAAGGGTAGCTATTCAAACTTTTATGTTTTGCTCTTGTGACAGCATCTGCAAGGAGAACATAAACTGCCACAACATGATTCCATTCTCATGACAGGAGCTCTAACAAGAATGAAAAATAATACAAACAATTCATTCTAGGTGTGTCATTTTTAGGTGGTAATCACTTCACCCTTTTTGGATTCTGTAGTCAAGAACTGCCTGGCCTGCTCTCTTAGAGAGAATTCATGCTCTATCCTTAAAACAAAACAACCACAGTTAAATTGGCTCTCTCAGGATATGTGGTTTCATCAGATCTGGTCTATGAAAGGTGATTGTTTTCTAAAAGAAAAAGGCACAAGGCAAGTCTTTGAATATATATATTTCTTGGCCTACACTGAAGACAACTATAACATTAGTTGTGAAAACCAGAAAGGAACTACATTTTCAATTCACATTATCAGTTATCACTACTGAGTCAGTATTATTATGGAGAAGACTGGGAAATGCTAATTTTTCAGTGCTGCTATGTAGTAGAGAATAAAATTTAAAATAAAATAATACTTTTAATTTCAAAGGAAAAAATGTAAAATTTTTAAAAAATTAAATGTTCATTTAAGCCATGGGCTTCTTTTGTGCCTTTGAACTCTTTGATTTGCATGCTAAAGATTCACCCATCTTTAGCTCTGGACAGTACACATCTCTTATATAGATCTCCATAACAGTATCCATACATTCCCAGTGTAATTTGCATTGTGACTAACATCTGCAAAAGTTAATTAATATCTCTCTTGTAATTATTCTGTGTAACAGAGTGTTTTACAGGTGGATTTTAGAGACCATGTTTTAGCAAGAGCCAAGCACTTTAATAGTCTGTTGTTAGTAGGGCTCTAATTTCGACAAGTTTATTTTAAGGCCTGAAAGCAAAGCAGAGAATTTAACTTAATTTGATATTCAGAAAGTCCACCTTTCTAAGTCTACTTAAAGGTACAAAATGTTACCAAGTCATGCTTATTCTCTATTATAGACAGTGATGCCTGCATGTTCTTGGTGTGGCACAACTGATGGTACAGAGCCCAAAGCAAGGGATGGCTACACCATAGGCAACCGAGTTATAGGGGTACACTACCACAGAGAACAGTACTTAGGAGCCAAGGCTTTTTGTATACCCATTAGGGTGACATGATACGGAAAGAAGAGAAAAACCCAACAAACAAACACAGAAATGAAATGGAACTGAGTGATATTTAGATCAGATAAATTAAGGAAATATCAGGATTGATTGGTTAACAGTAATAATATCTAACCTTGAGAAAGTTGCACTAAACAAGAGGATTTTAAATGAAGGAATATATGGCATGAAGTAATTTTCTCAGTATTATTTACAAGTCACTATTTGCCTAAGAGACCTAAATTTTTGTCTGTATAAAAATTCAAGCAAGAAAATACAGAAAAACATTTTCTCATATTAGTACAAACAGAAGAGTC
>NW_016690346.1:0-49088 GCF_001604755.1 Lepidothrix coronata | reverse complement strand
AGCATAACTGGTCTACTCTGGCCTCCAATCAGGAAGTTTGGAGACACACTATCTTTAATGCCACTGATGCTTTTGAGAAAGCACACAAGATCACCCTTGAGGAGAAAAGACAACGCAGGAAGAATCGTGCCTTACAGAATACATCTCCGAAGGAGTCTTTCTTCTGTGCCTTTTGCCACCGGATGTGCCTATCTCCTATTGGTCTTTTTAGCCACCAACGCGCTTGTAACAAATGTGGGTAGAGCCCTTCCCAAATCTTCGTTTGCGAAGCCCAGCCATGATGATGATGATGATGATGATGATGAGAAACAGAAGAATAGGAAATCAGTTGGAGATATAACAAACCAACTAGCATTTTTGAGAGGAAATCATTATGACACAAAATGTTGGCAAATGTACAAAACAAAGATGTATTGCTAAATTATTCACAGATACACAGAGTTTAAGTCCAGAAGGTCAATTGTACCAGTATCTTGACCTCGTATGTAGCATGAGCAATCAAATTTCATACTTGCATCAAAGTGAACTCAAAGGCTTGTGTTTGTGAAAGCATTCCATTCAGAAAGACTTCTAGTTTTGATTTATAAAGGCTTCAGAAGTGGAAGAACTTGAAATTTTACTTGATCGTTTGTTCCAGTATTTAGTGATCTTTGCTATTAAAAATGAGTACCAATTTTTTTATCAGAATTTGAAAATCTTTAAGAACAATCAATTGGCTCTTAGTATGCTGGGTCTTTTCTGTCCCAGGTTGAAGAGCCTTTAGTACAGTTATTCTTCCTCATGTAGATAGTTGCACACCATAATCAAATCACTTCTTGATCTTCTTTCTGATAGTCTAAGCAGGTTGAACTTCATAAATATTATAATGCAACACATTATTTTCAACTTGCAATCATTTTAGAATATCCTCTCAGCAGTTATAGGAACCTTATGTATCACTGGGTAAAAATTTCTGAGCTATTTTACTTCAAATAGGAGAAATAGGGTTTGGGCAATTCAATCTGTTGACTTAGGACAATTTCAACTGTGGAATTTAAAATAGGATGAGAACATGTCTTGCTGAATACATTGACTCGGAATTACATGTCTATTCTGAAAAATATTCTGCATGTATATTATTATAATGTTACATTTCACAAGTCACAGAGGTAAATCAGAAAATTACACTAAAACCAGACCTTTAAAAAAAATAAAATTCACAGTATGACAAGGGAGGAGACAACAGCTGACTGTGCAAGTTAAAAGGCAACCTGTAAGTGCTAGCTGTTTTATGCTATCTAATTCCAAGTGGAATTTTTAGACAATGAAATAGTCCAAACAGTTCTAATTCAAGATCATTTCCATATACTTTGTTCCAGGACAAGTGAAGCAGGTGTTCGGTTGCACATTCTCATCAGACATAGATTTTTTTGTGAGCTGTTGGGAACAAATGGTTATCAGGGAAGTACAGTAACTTCAAGTGGCTGATGCCTGATTAATAAAAGCATTGTTGATGGCTACTTTGCTTCCTGACTCAGTCTCACACAAGTCAGCCAGAGGAAAAGTGGCCTCTGCAGGCAGGGTACTACAGCTGTAAAGTAGAAGAGCACAAAAGAATTGTCTCCTTTTGTTTTCTCTCTAATACTGTTTTTCTTAAGAGTCTCCTTTTCATTAATGATAGAGGACAGAGAATAATGATAGGAAATTTACCCATGGCTATTCAGCTAAAATAACACTAATTAAAATAGTTTTGCTGATGGTGTAATTCTGATTCAAGAAGAATCACAATGGATCAGGAAAGATTTTATTTTTAAAAGCAGGGGAAGGTGTGTCAATAAACGCCTGAATCCTCTAAAAAATGTAGTACTGACTTAACACCTTCAATTTCATTACAGATGTAAAAGAGATTTGAACAAAGAAAATTTCCAAACAAAGTGGAAGGGTAATATTACAAAGTAATTGTCCACCATCCTTTTGCTAGAAGCAAATTATTTCAATTCACAAATATCAGCCATGTCTTTCATGGTTAATCTACATTCTTGCTTTTTTTGCTCCTATTTTCTCTCACAGGATCATTGAACCACAAGCTATTCTTGATATTGAGCTTATAACAGTATAAGAATTGGATAATTTTTCCAGTGTGTAGGAACATAGGACTGCAACAAAGAAGGATGAGGATCATTCAGTCATATACACAGAAATTATATCCAGTCATATAATTTTGCCTTAGAATGTAGTTACTTGCTCCCTGAACTAATTCCTCCAACAGATTTTCAATAGATTTTTAACCTATATTAATTCTTGAGTAATTTTGTGTTTATTCTCATGCCTGAGCTGTCCTTTAGTTAAAATACTTCTCCCCATATTGAAAACCCCTTAATTTTTCTGTAGAACATAATAAAGTTAAAATTATTGTGTTAACACTTCATGCATCTCTAAACAATGGGTGCAGGATTTCCCTTCTGGATTCTTTTAAGAGAAATTTCCTAATATGATATTGGAATTTTAATTTCTACTAGAACAGCATATAGAGTAGGACTGTGTTTAAGTTGTTGATGCAATTGTAGGTGAGTTAAAGATCCCCTACCTTCTACAAAACACATTTTCTAGAAACTATCTCATGCTATATATTGTTTTTCTCATACCACTATAAGTGGCTTTTACCTTTAATATTGAATAGCCTGTATATACAACATAGCATGTTGTTAATTTATAATAATAAAGAATACATTGGCTCTGGCATGACATATAGTGTTTAAAATTAATACAGTACATATTTCTATATGCTTCGGATATATATCTACTTCTACACAGCTAAGTTGTCCAAGTTTCTCTTCCCCTGCCAGGAGATGAAACATAACCACCAAGTTCTGCTCTGAGTTATATCTATGAAAAACCATTACTTTCAATGGACATGCATATGTCACTGCAGAACCTAACCTAAGAGGATATCTTCCACTTACATTTACTGTCATTTTTCCCAATTTTTAAAAAATTAACAATATCAATAGAAGCCAGAGGTAACAAAACAGATTTGGGTGATAATACCCGTTTCCTCAACACAAGCAATAAACATTTTAACAATGTTCATTAGCTCTAAGAGGAAAGTATCCTATGCTATGTATCCTATGCTACATATCTTATCCTAAAGGAAGGAAAAAAAACCCCAATAAAAAAGATGGGTATATTATGACTAATGGTATATTATGACCATTGGAAAAGCACTGGCAAGAGATGCTTCCCTCCTCCCTCACTAAGCACAACGAACAGCAGAGGTTTCTGAATAACTGCTTGGTTTTAGAAAAACAGATTCTTAGTCTATTAATATACTGTCAAAATTATTGGCAGAAAATTACTTCAGCATCTACTTGAGAGAGGGAGGGAGAGATTACCAAGAAAACATCCCTCCATACAAGGCCTTCTTAAAATTTTTCTTAAACTAGTGATATTATGACATTTGAAGTAAATAACTTGAGTTCCTTTAATCTGAAAGGTAACGTTTCATGAGTGACGTTGATATTTAGGTTCTTTGGGGCTAGATATTAGACAGTACTTTGGTACCTGGTAGTATTTACAAAGGGTTCCTTCCCCCTTTTCATTGAAGTGATGCATTTGAAGTGGGTTTGGGTTTTTTTAAGAAGCAGATGCACTTGATTAAGAGTTATCAGGGTGATCAGATATGAAGTATTAGGTGGAAACTTGATTTCCTTTATAAGAAGAACATGGGGAACCATGGTGGCTATAGAGTTGCAAGGGTAATTACCAGAGAGATAATCTCTCTGGACAGAAAAGTGCCCAAAACACATTTAAGTGTAATATTCTAGTTCCTCTATTATCTGTTTCATAAATAATGAGCTGGAGCACACACAATGTGGTCAGCTCTGAGGAGACTGCAGAACTCAACAGGGGTAAGTCAGGTTTCATAAGATATCTTTTTAGACCACATAGTGGAGGAAATAGTAAATACCTCAGAGAAGAGAAATACAAGCAGAATTGTTCATGGACAACTAGACTTCCTGAAGACACTTAGAGGTCTGTCACCACCGTGTCTTTTTTCTAGATAACATTGCAGTATATTATAACTTCCTAATTGCATAACTTGTAGTGTGTATTATTCACAGTAAATGTTTTGTCCTGAGGTGGCACCCTAGAATCCAACAAGCTAACTGAACACAAGGAAAAGTATAACAGAGTGGTGAACTCTGTCAATACAAAGAGTACTCATTATTGTATTTAATTACGTTGTCAAAATATTTCATGACACAGTAGTGCTTTCGAATATCTATAAGCTTATTAAAGGAAATGGGAGTTCCTTATATTTGTATGAAGCATTTGAGGTCTTACTAAACATGTCCTCAGGATACATACTTATATAAATATATAGGTATACATTCAGATATAGTTTATTTCATGTATTGAGAAATCAGCTACACTTTAACACTTTTGTTAGATTTCTCTGAATTTCAAAATTATTTCACATTATTTTTCCTAGAAAGTTATCATAGCCAAGAAAAAACAGAACCATCCAGTAGGTTTTTTTCAACACATTTTCTCAAAGAAGAAAGTAAAAATTTCTAGGTAAGTCTTAACAGAATAGTTCCCCCCCCCAAAAAAAAACCCCTACAAATCAAACCACAAGCTGGAACAGGGTACATAGAGAATTAACTGCTTTTCACACCACTGGCCTTTTAAACTTAGTTCATAATTACAGGTATTATTTTGAGAGAATACTTGTAAAGAATTTCATGGTAGGTGTCATAAATCTTCGTGGTTAACAACCAAGGTTGCCAGTTCATGTAACTTTGACATCAAATAGAGGAGATTTTAGTAGGAAGGCCATGAGAAATGGCATCAGTACCGACAAGTACTGTTAAAATAGCTGTGGAAAAGAACAGCTACAACATTAGGGGAAAAAAAATTAGTTTGTACAGGCACTTTGATCTGAAATGAAACTCTGCTGGATTTGCCTTTCCTAATTCATTGCTATGTCATTCTTAAAGACATACTTGTTAGAAAAAGAATTATAACCGTCCTAGTAGGCACCAGTAGACTTCTTAAAGCAATAATAGTCAGCACTGGAAAACAATCTGTGTTTGAGTTTCTCATCAGAAATCGCATTGGACTTCATCCTTCTGAATAAATTGTCTTTAAAATGGGAATCATATTCCAAAACCTAATTGATACAAAACATATTTGGCTTGGCTGTGTTCAAAGTACTCAGCCTCAGTAAGTTACCACTGGAATACCAAAACATGCAGCTAAAATGCCCAAAGGTCTCAAATTTCAGAAAGGTTTCCCATAGCTATGTACCCATCCCCCCTCAACCCCCAAATGGTATTTTCTGAAAAAGCAAAACCTACTAAAAGAAATTTAAAAGCTAGAGTCCATTGCCAAAGCCATAATTCTTTTTTTCCCACAGGACTAAGATGGTGCTGCTATGAAAGGTGTTGATTAACACAGAGGTATCAGCACCTGTGCATCAGTTTACAATGCACAAAAACATGACAGTCCCTCAATAGGTCTTTCAACTCATTTACAACACAAGTATCAGCAGAAGTTCCCCAAAATGACTGGGGGAATAAACCTAGAAAATGCACTTACATTTTTTTCTGTACACATAACCACATGAAAACAAAGTATATAAAGCAAGAAGTAGCATTCTAAATTTAACTTAATTTTTATTTGATTGTACATGACAAACATCCTGAGAGAAATAGATTGTCCATATAGAGATTTTTCCAAAAAGGTCAAGTAGTCTTTGAATAGAAACAGTGCAGTTTCATATGACTTTCAAGAAGCTTTGGTAAGTTTTTTTTTCCACAGTTGATCTAAACCAGATATGGCACCAGTATAAGGTATGTTTTTCCCAAGAAGCTTTAAGTAGATTTTCATAGCAGGACTGTGCAGAACGTGAAATGGAACATTAGCAGTGCAAAAAGCTTCTGTTAAGTCTGTAAACTTTTTTATAATGCATTTATTCTTCTCATAGAAAATAGCTCATTCACCATTTTTTGCACTTTATTTGTCTTTCCTACTATAAGTTCAACTGTTTGCAGCTTCCACTTATGTGACTATCTCTCAAGATGTTTGTCGCAGCTTGTGGTATCATTGTTGCTGCACAAAACAAACAAACAAACAAAAAATTAACATCACTTTCACAAGATGACCCTCTGGATACTTTTCACTTCTCTGCTTAACATTTGTAGATATTGCTTTGCTCACATCTCCTGAAGCAGTTTTTTACCACTTTTTCAGCTCAGCTACATTTCCCCACCTTCCCTCATTCAAACGACATTGGCTGATTTGCCTTCCACATATGCAAGATTCCAACAGCTAAACTCCCATGTTACCAGCTGAGAAACCTGCTGATTTGAGTTGTCATGAGCACATGGTGCATACTCATTTGTATTGAGTGCAAATTAAATACATTCTTACACACACTAGAAAGATTTTGGTTTTAATTGAAAACCACTGTAACAATCAGGGTAGGATTGTAGCTTTACATGTAAATATGTCTCCATAAAATACATTGAATTTGGCCTTAACTCCTCAAGTAGTTATTAAAGTAGTATATTAAAGTAGTATATTAAAAATTAACAGTTATCCAATCAAGTGTACTCATGTCTTTACACAAACACTTCTTTCTTTTAAGCATTCCCAATTCAGAATTTCAAGTGTCAACTTCTTTTAGGAATACGTTGTTTAAAAATTCCAAATCCAAGGGAAAAAAAATCAAGGGATACCAGCAATGTTATGCTTAATGTTAGTTAATAATCTTGATGTCATAACTACAACTTCCCAATCTTAGTGAGCTCCATCCGGTTTCAGAACTGCATTAGGAGGTGGTTTTACAGACCTTTTGCATATCTCATTATGAAGTAAAAGTGACTAGCAGTCATTTCATCTCCTTTTTTAAAGTACAGCACCCTACATTCCTCCTTAACTGTTTCAAACCATTCACTCACATAATAAATTACTTTAGCAAGGTCTCCCTGTGCTGGTTTTGGCTGTGACAGAGCCGATTTTCTCCATAGTACCTGTTTGTGGGACTGTGTTTTGGACTTGAGCTGAAAACAGCATTGATAATTCAGAGATGTTTTTGTTATTGCTGAGCAGTACTTACACAGACTCAAGGCCTTTTCTGCCTCTCGTACTTCCACACTTGGGAGAAGACTGGAGATGCACAAGGAGTTGGGAGGGGACAGAGCCAGGACAGCTGACCCAAACTGACCATACCATATGGTATGTTTCTTCCCTTCATGAAGACATTTAAACCACAGGTCTTCGAACATTCCCTGATTCTTCTGGAAGTTTTGTGGAAAAGCATCTTGACACCCATGCACTTCATGATCTCATCTGCTAGAGTCTAGCTCAAACCATTTCTTTCTAAATATTTGGTGGGACACCTGATGTGGAAATCTTAACATGAAGCAGACCATGTACATATTACAATATCACACATAGCAGAACGGCTAAGAATTACTATTGTTCCTCTTTAAAAAGGAAATAATATGAGACTTCAGTGTGTACCTTCACAGTTGCATACAGCTTTTGCAGTGATTGCTTTCACTTTCACTGGTTAAGAGGGTTATTTTTTTCTTGAGGCTTTCCTACTTCTTACATAGGCTAGAATTTACTGCTATACTTCCACCAAAATTTTTCTCATTAGACATGTTAGACTGCTTCTTCTAAAGTTGAAGCTTTCACAATTTTCTTTTAAAAAATGGGTCTAAGCCTTCTGCATAGGTTGTCATTTGTGTTAGTCACACTTGCTAAAACTCGGTATTGCAGAATCACTTTTTTATCTCTCTTCTTGAGTGTTCTTTAATGGCAAGTCACAACAAACTGTAAAATTTGCTACATTTACCACGAACAGCTTGTGAAACATGTCAACTTTCTCTATAATTTTCACAGGGCTTTAATTATGAATCAATGTGATGTTATGAATAGGGGTATTCATAGTTAATGCTTTCAACATGCAGTAAGCAATATTTCTATTAGTTAAACATTGCTCATATCCACAGGCACTTCATTCTGGATTGCTTCTTTTGTGAATACCCAGGCATACACATTTTACTCAATCCGATGGTCAAGTTAAAAAGGAAATGATGCATTTTCCATGGAATTTTACATTGCAAATAAGGATGAATTTTCTAACTGGAGAGTTGCAATTCCCTTGAGACTGTGACTGACATTGTATTTTATCTGCACATTGAAACAACACACTTATCAAATGGAAACGAAGAAGAAAAATAACAAGAGATTTGATCTTCTTTACAGCTTCTAATAGTAAAATACACTGTATGATTAATGAACCTGTCAACTGTAATGGGAAGAATATGTAACAAGTAACTGTGCATTACTTGTTTGCGATTTTTATCTTTTATAAATGTAGCCATGTGTAGGATGATAAGATTAACTCTTTGTGCCTTTAAGTGAACACTACATGCAAGAATAACACAACCTCCACTGTTTCTGTTTCTGTCAGTTCTCAGTCTTAAGCACTGGAGTTTTCCCTAACTCCAAAATAACTTTATTATTATTTCATTTGGCATATTGGCACATCTACTGATGGATATATTATTCAGAGGGATAAAAGGCAAAAAAGCCCACATAGCTGACATGTGTCTTTCCATTTAGCACCTTATACTTTGTACCCTGCAGCTTTTCTGTGTCAAACAAAAGGATTTGTATAGTTTCTTCAGGATTTCTAGAGAGCCTACAAGGGGAGAGCTCTGGGCGGACACTGGAACCTGACTGGCATAGAGGCAGCATGAAACAAGGGATATATTTCCTACAGATCTACATTATCTTTGAGACATCTATGTCATTTTGTATTCTTATGTCCTATACTTTATGGACAACATCAGGAAAAGCATCCTTCATGTCCCACTGACCCAAAACTTAAGGAATCCTAATGTTGTTTAAACTGTATTGCGGAAGTATGGCCTTGGTATAGGAAATAAATCAGAGATTTCTGGCAGTTTCCTGACTAGCTATGGGGAGTGAAAAGGAGAGGCAGAGTTTTTGCATCTAAAACTCAGAAATTTCATCATATAGTAGACAGATATCTCTAAAGAGATAAAAAAACCCTACTAATGAAATTCCCATATTGTCAGAACATTGGCATTAAATGTCCAGTGGCATTGAAATATGAGGAAATTATTTAATGCCCTTAATTTCATATTTATTTCTTGACTCTAAACTAATCTCATTGCCTTTAATTGCCTTGGGTAACTTGTACCACTGAAAGTAATACATATATGTTCCAGATGTACAGAAATTCTGAATTAGCAAATGGGACATGTTTGCAACTGGAATCAAATCTCAGTCTGTCACTTTGTTATTCACAAAAAAAAAACCCAAAACAAACCAAACAATTATTTGATCAGAAAAATAAGAATTTAAACAGGATTTGATGTAGTTGAAAACGGGCCCACAAGGTAAGAAAATTGTCCATTTCCTGTAGAATTTGAGAATTTGAAGCTTTAAGTTTCAAAATAAATTTCTAAACTGAAGTATATTTTTAAGTAAGACCTTCTGAGGACAGAGGAAAGCATTTGGTGTGGCATGAAAATTGGAAAAATTACCTGTCATTAAATTGTATGTTATTATGAAAATGATTTGTCACTATATACACCATATATTACAAAGCATTATTTGTTGTAATGTCATTCCATCAAGTTAGCCTACTAACATTAACAGTGTAGTGTCATCATATTAGGTATTTTAAAAATTCTTTAATAGCAGTCCTTATTTTTTGCTGTCTTTTTTATTGGGAAAAAAAGTCTTATAAACTGAATTACATGTTCAAGGTAAAGTAATTGTTATACAGAGAAAAGGTGAAATTTGTCATCAGTGCCATGATACCTCCACAATATATCCTAAGGAGACCTTCAGCAGTGCAAAATAGTTATACCATTTTTTATAGCTGTCCGATGTCACTGAATTCCAGCAAAATGTGAAACAGAAGGGAATCACCAAATATGTTTTCTAGTGAATCTTCTTTTATCACTTTTGCATCTCCAAGAAGATTTTAAAGTCCTTTAGAAGTCAAACACAGGGGAATTAGGTCCATTAATTAATAAAAAATTAACCATATGAAGCGATGCTGACTGTACTTTACAATACCATTTTGCCAAACAAGAGGTTAAATATGAAAAGTTGCCTAGCAAAGTTAGTTTCAACAAGAGAATAGGTATCAGAACAGAAAAGGAAATTAGAAGACTAAAAAAGAAAAGTTTAAGTTAAGAAAATGCACTGAAGTTCTATACTTAGAATAATAAAGAATTACAAGAAAAAAATTTAACTATTAGAGATATAGAATGATTCCTCATGGGACAAATTGTGCGCAGTGAAATAAAGTACTCATCTTGAAAATGGAATAAAGCAGTTTTAGGGTGTTACACATCAGATAAACTAATGTCCAAGTCATTAGAACATATTACAACCATTGTTGCTGTCTTTATTCTTAAACAATCCATTTTTAAGTGTTGAAAGGAAAAGTTGACAAGAAACATAGATTTTGAGGACATACCATGTCAAGCCTGTATAATTTTCTCTGTGAGAGAAAAATTGTTCTTTTGGTTGGTGGGAAGTAATAGATCTAAATTAGTTTGACATTAGTAAAGCTTTTAAACCTGTCTAAACAATACATCAGTAAACAAACTAGAGAAAAGATGACCCCGATGAAAAGACTATGAGACAAAAAGTAACAAAAAATTGTACTCAGATTCAGTTGGAAGGACAGATAGAGGATAATTCAGCAATCACATCATCTGTTAGAAAATAAAATTAATAAAATATGAACACAGCAACCAAGAATTATAAGAGAAGTAGAAAGCATAGCATAAAGAAAAAAAATGATTGCTTAGCCTGAAAAGTGACTTTTCTTGTCATCATCATGGCTGGGCTTCGCAAACGAAGATTTGGGAAGGGCTCTACCCACATTTGTTACAAGCGCGTTGGTGGCTAATGAGGCCAATATGAGATAGGCACATCTGGTTGCAAAAGGCACAGCAGAAAGACTCCTTAGGTGGTATCAGCAAGACACGATTCTTTCTGTGTTGCCTTTTCTCCTCAAGGGTGATCCTGCGTGCTTTCTCAAAAGCATCAGCAGCGTTATAGATGGTGTGTCTCCAGACCTCCCGGTTGGAGGCCAGAGTAGACCAGTTATGTTGATCAGTATGGCCAAGGCTGAGATGTTGTTTCAGGGAGTCCTTGTATCTCCTTTTCGGGGCTCCTCTCTTGCGGCAGCCGGTGGCAAGTTCACCATAGAGCAGGATTTTAGGGAGGCGGTGGTCCTTCGTCCTTGAGACGTGTCCTGCCCAACGTGGCTGTGTTCTCAGTAACATGGCCTCAATACTTGTAATTACTGCCAGTTCTAGAACAGACGTATTAGTCACATAATCTGACCAGTGGATGTTTAGGATTGTATGGAGACAACGTTGATGGAAGCGTTCTAAGAGTCGTAGGTCCCGTGGGCCCAGGGTCCTCCCTGCCCAGCGTGGCTGCCTGCCTCCGACTTTTCTTGTAATGCATGTTAAAGAGACAGTGATCAACATTCTCTGTACCCAGTGAAGGTAGGAGAACTAATCATCGTCATTTGTAACATGTGACATTTGTAGCTATTGGGGGGGGAAGTCCATATAGTGTTAAAATAATTGATCAGTCTTTAGCAGTGAAACACAGTGATTTTAAGAGAACCCTCATTTTCTAAAAATAGTGTAAGTAAACATCTGTCAGCAACGGTCTAGGTTTTGTGTTCTCAGATAAGTAGCAGGAGAAGGCACTAGATAATCTCTTCAAGGCAACTTCCTTGCACAGTTTTTTACATTCTTTCTAACTTCAAATTTATCAATACCAAAAGCGAGAGCATACACTGCTCTTGATACTGTCTCTTATGAATTAGGAGAGTCTTGGACAACCTTGAATAATAACTATCCTGTGATACCAGTACACCAAAGAGGGTAAAGTAGCTTAATTCTTCCTAGCACAAAAAATAGCAATGGGAAATTTTAACTGACTTTAGCAGTCTACTTTTATGCTCACTTCTTGATCTAGAACAAATTGTGGAGGGCTCATCTAGCTCACGGGTGTTTTTTTGTGCACAGAGTTAAATTTCTATACCATTGCATGCCAGTGGTATCAGCTGTAGTCAGCAGCAAAGATATGTGTAACAGTATCACTAAAAATTAGACTCCTAGCCTAACATAAGATATGAATAACTGAATCTGTGCCCCGTGGTCTAGGTCAATAGGCAGTAGCTCCACAGACTGATCTCAGCAGAACATACTGACACCAGTTGCCTTCACAGGATGTTGACACAATATCACTGACATGATTTGTCTACTGTAAATGTCCTGTAGCCAAACTGTCCTCTTCTATGTAAATGCTTACTGAAAGAAATGTCTTAAACTCCAGACTAAGTGCTGATGTAGCACTTCAGAGGCTGCGGAAATCAGACATTTACCAAGTTGTCTGAGTTGGTAAGTAGCAGTTTATTTTTAGTGCCTTCAGAATTGGTGTGAAATGCCTTCCCTGGTTAGCATTTCTGCTCCGACAATACAAGCAGTCAGTTAATATGTTAACATATTATACTTGCCAAAATAAAACTCCTAAACCTCACCCACTGACATTAATGATAGACTGTGGAAAGGTTATTAATAATCTGAGTTCAAGTTTTGCTACCAACTGTCAAATAAAGTGTTATGCTACTGAATTCATAATATAACACTGGAGTAAGGGAATTCTCTGCATTTAAAAGAGTTATTGTTGTAACTATATTAGTTTTCCATTGTGTATTTTGTGTCAACCAGCATAAAATTCTATTCTCATTTGTACCACTATTTGCTGTTCTATCTATTATCTCCGGAAGAAAAAAAAAGGACTATGAACAACATCCAGTTATTCTTTGGCTTTTACACTTCAATATGTACAGAATTTTTTTCCAGTCTCCTCAGCTGAGATGACCATATTTGAAGCAGTAGTATGTATAGAGATATGTTCTTTTTCATATGCTTGTTCATACTAAAGTTTGCTCCTTTATTTTCAAGTAAAACTGGCTGGGATATTTTTTTATTTTTTTATGAATGGCGGTTAGCTAGAAAATGCGATTTTATAAAAATTAAGAATTAGTGCAGAAACAAAACAGTTACCAAACATTTAGTTGGGAAATTCTGCAATGGAACGCTTAACTACTTGGCATACTTGACTTCTTAGGTTGGTCACTGATAGATAAATCTGCAGTTTCTATATGCATCACCAGTCCTCAGACAACAGCTTGTTCTGAAGCTGATAGTTAATTCTTCTCCAGTTCTCCTCTGCTTTGGAGACCACTGATCAAAGTGATTGTCACTGCAGTTGAGGTGCCACTATGGCACTAAAAGTTTGACTTCACAGTTTGGTTTCCTATGCACCAACTCTTCCATCTTTGGGACTAAGCACAGAACCACTACTCTGTTAGGAATTGTTTATTTTTTTGTCTAACTGACAGC
Source organism: Lepidothrix coronata (assembly GCF_001604755.1). Classification (NCBI taxonomy): domain Eukaryota; kingdom Metazoa; phylum Chordata; class Aves; order Passeriformes; family Pipridae; genus Lepidothrix; species Lepidothrix coronata. Next base: position 35,613 of record NW_016690346.1, on the reverse strand, counting down.
ATCAGTAAATGGGTTTATTTCTAGTTAGCAAAAGGCTTAAGCATTCCTATGATAACTTTATATACTCCTCTGGGAATAAAGCATGATGTTTAAAGAAACAGCAAGCCATTTTGCAAGTTATAGAAAGGTTATAGCAAATATTTTAAGACCCTTCCTGTTGCATAAAAAACTTTCTTATTGTTTGTTGTTTTACAGAAATTGTAGTCTAATTAACTGAGTAAAGGCATCCTTTTTATTTTCTCTGAAATTTACAGCTTGTGTCTCTGAGACACTCCTTTGAGGAAGTGACAGGAGGACTTTGTTACAATTCTAGATACTGAGGATATTCCAAATCTTTTTTATTGTGAACGTTCTTGGAAAATCTGCCACTGCATGGTTCCAACACTGTCTTGGGTTTGTTCCTTACATGAAACAAAACCAAGCACCCATCTCCACAGTCCCCTAGGACCTGTCAGCTAAAAGAAGTCCATGAAGACATTTGTAAACCAGAATAAAATTAGGTAGAAAAATGAGGGTTCAAAATACTGTAATTTTGCAAAATTTGCCACTACTAAACCACTTTCAATAGTGCAGAACAGATGCAAAAGTGAAGGAGAAATGTTTGCAGGGAAATGTCAAGCTTGCTAGTTTAGAATGGAGCACTATTGCAGAAGATGACTATCATTTAAAAGTCTGACACAGCATTCTTCACCTACTGCACTATAGACATTGTTAGTGCTTGTGGATATTGGCAATTGTTACATGCAATTACTCATATTACTTTATAAAGTGCTCTGTAACTGCACTCTAGTGATTCTGACAGTGTTTTTGTGTCCTTTGGCTGTTTCAGTGTCTCATTGTATAACCTCATGATGTTGTTTTTGGAGCAAAGCTATAAAACTGCAAAATGCACCAGAAATGTTCATATACTTACAGTGACTCTGACAAGTTTGTTTAACTTTCAACACATCCCTTTGAATACAAAGCTCAGGTCTCAGCCCTGAATACTCATCCACAGCTATTTTAAATTTATTTACTCCCTTGATGATGGTCAAGGCTACAAATTAAAGCACCAGAGAAACAAGTTATTTATTAATTTTTTTAGCCTACTTTTAACCCCATCGTCATCTTATTTTCGGATTTATAAAAACATAGGATGGAGTGGATGCAGCTTCCCAGCATTCAAGAGCAGAGTATTGGCATTAAAAGGCCAAAAATCATAGCACTTGTAATAAATAAACATATCATTAATATAGAACAAGTATTGCTTTCACACCTTAGAAGGGTTATAAATGTAAAATGTGAATTTGAACAAATGGGTAATAAAACACTTCTGAAAAAATGTGTGTATAGGCTACATATATTGCATACAATAAAGAGATGAGAGCATTCTGGTGGATGAAAATTTCCAGGTGTTTCCTGATTCTCTAAGTGGGCATTTTTTGAGCTTAAGAATTTCACACTTGACAGATGTAACTTCCTGAACCTTCTGGTAACACTGTAGATATACTAGGGAACCCCAAGAGGCAACACTGACTTTCATTTTTTTTCTCTGCACTGCAAGCAGGGTCTTTCAGGTCAGCTGCCAGCTAAGTGCCTCCTCCAGACAGCCTACCAGGTCTAATGTGTACATACAAAATGCAAAATTTTTTTGGGGGTGGAAAACACTGTAAAATTGTAAAGGATTGTTATAGTTTCGGAGACACCAACTCTGAGTGGCAGGTTTTTGGTACAAAGTACTGATTAGTTTCACAGCAGTGGCTGCTGACAATTGCTACCTCATTAAAACACCATCACCATAATTTTTTGCTACACAATGAAGACGCACTTTTCTGGAGATTTGATGTTCCAAGAATGGGTCTCTTTCTAAACCTTACTAAGTGAAAATAAGGATTATCACTGATATACAGTCTACCTAGTGGAAGCTCCTGAAAGCATCTAGCTCGTTTTTACTCTATCAATGCTGCTACTCTTTTCTCCTCATATAAATAGATCATATTTTAGAAAAAAAAACCTTCAATTTTTTACATTTCAGTTTTACTGGAACAGCAACAAGACATACAGCTTTACACTTAATTAAGGTTTATTTTGATCCCAAATTTGCCCCTCAGGAGCACGGACATCAGAAAATCAACAGGAGAGTAATTTTTCTGTACTCTTAGCTGAGACAATATATGCTCCCTAATAAAAGATAAACAGAACCCCTACACCCCTACCATTGATTTCTGCTTGCGAGGCCAAGACAAGCATGCATTCCAGATTTGTCACTTAGGCACATTCTTTCACCTTTTTTTTTTCCCAATTTTATCACCTTCTCCTTTGCTTATATGGATCCATTTCCTCTCCTCCAGTTAGTAATTTCATTTTGGTTTGATTTTTTTAAATTTTTTTTTTTTTGAGGGGATGGTTTTGTGGGTCAGAATTAGTTTTTTCAACCATAAAGATGTGATCTTGCCAAGTCTGTGCTTGGGAATATTGAAAATACTCAGACTTTGTAGGAGCTATAGCAAGCAGAGGGCAGCACTTTTGTGACCGTCATCCTCATAGCTTTCATTTCATCCTAGCAACAGGTCAAATCCAGAAAACTGCTGTCTGAGTACATCAAAAATACAATTCCCTCATAACTAGTGCATAAACTGTTAATAATTCAAATAGAAACAGTGGCTGAATAATAAAACTTGATGCCACACCCTCTCAATTTCTGAAAGTCTTACTAATGGCAGCTGCATTAGAAAAGCAGAGAGTATACAGTAAGATCTCTACCCTTTGTAATGTGTATGTCTTTTTAAAGAAGGTATGATTATATTTGGAATAAGTCAGCCTCTGTGTCTGGCATTTCTTCTCTCTTTCCTCTGAACTTTTACTAAGCAAGTGGGGGTTTTGCACTCTTTTTGGAACTGTCCATCCATCTGAGGCAGTGAATATGAGAGGCACAGTTTGACTATATCAGAATTATTGCACTGGGTTATTGCAAGGGCAGTTGGCACCTACTGCAGGTGGAACTGTTTCTTCCATAACAGCATGTCTCCAACTCAGGTTTAACTTTACTTTGTCTTCTGTTTGTTCATCCACATTTCTAAAGTTTTAAATAAATGTGCAGTCACATTTGTTCATGGAAAGTAGCAAATTAATAAAACTGCTCTGGACAGATTTGAGTTTCACAATGTATGCCAAAACAGATGCTTCTTTTCAATGGCTCTGGAAAGAATTATTAATATGGACCTTCTTTGGTTTTGAAAGAGACAATTAGGAGCTTAATCCAATATCTAATAGTTCAAAAATGTTATTTTTTCATTAGATTTCAGCAGCAAAGAATACCATTAGATAGATCACCAGAGTAATAAGCAACATGATGCTGGGTTACATGGGTTACATGATGCTGTGATATTTTAAAAATACAGTCTACCAGCACCAACCTTCAGATTTCCCATGGGAACATTTATAAGAATACAAAGCTCAATAGGCTGCACTGATGCTGTATTAAGGATTTGTCTCATTTCCACTACAGAATAAACATGCACTATAAAGGGGCATGTAGGATTTTATTAGTAGAGAACTGAAGTTTGGCTTATATGAAAGATTTGATTCTGTTCAATACATCACAGAACTATCACATTTTCAGAACTTTTTCTGCTATACCAAGGCAGACCAGTGGCAAATACTTAAATTTTTGGTTAATGAACCAGATTTTAACCCAGGGAGACATAGCTTTAAATATGGTTTATAATCTGTTCAATGAATACGATAGCTTTAGCTTGGTCCCTACTGGATACTTTTCCATATTTCAAAACCCACTCTGCTTCCCAGATTTGGCACAGTAGCAATTTTTGGTGATACAAAGCCAAGAACTGAATTTGTAGGGTGTTGGAGATTGGGTTTACGGACTATTGGAGAAGCTGTGAAGAGGAGAATATACAAGGTCTGTCACAGCCATCTGTCCCCACCCAAACAATTTAAGGAACAGAAGAGCTAAGTGATTTGCTCAAAAGGAGCAGGTCTATGCAGGCTGCTGTACAGGGATTCTAGAACTAATCCTGATCTGAGAACGTTCACTCAAATAATCCAGTGTAGGACCATACTAAAGCATCACTAGACCAGATACACAAGATTTCATGCTCATTCTCTCATCAATAGGTCCAAGTGCTTTACAGTCAGTTCTTCGTGAACATGTATCATATAGCTACAGTTAAACCAAGGGTTAGGGGACAATAGAAGAGTTGGGATTCAAGAGTAATATTGAAGTTTTAATCCTCAAAGCCACAGACATAACTGCCAGCAGAGTGAAGCAGTTCTCAAATTTCTGTGTCTCCTTTGGATCAACAAGTATTAAAAAATCCTACAGTTCAGTCTGTGGTGAACGGAGTGCCAAATACGATGTGGGGTGTTGATAAATCCTAAGAAATCTTTATTGCTAGAATAGGTGCAGTTCCTGATGGGAAACATCACTTTATAACCTCTCTGGCACAAGTGACTCAGTCATGATGCTAGAATGGAATGATGACAAGAGTTTGAGAGACCAGAGATTATAGTCACTTTAGTTAACTTCCACTGCTACTTTTTAATGGTTGCATCACAGTGACAAAAATGGGCCTTAAACAAATTCTAGCTCTTAACAGCTAGCTTGCTCCAGCTCTTGTCCTAGTCTCTTGGCTCATGAATGTAAGGAAATAAATCTCTTAAATCTCTTGTTTTCCTGAAAGATGAGTCTAGCCAGCTATAGACAATGATCCATACAAATTGTTCATTTGAACACAAGTCCTGAGCAACGGCCACTACCAGCAGAGTTTCATGTTCAGAGTATCAGAAATCAGTGACTTTTTTTGACTGATTGTAGGGAAAGGCTGAGAACTCCTCTTGCTATTTGGAGAGTGGAGGGGATGGGGGGTGGGGAGGGGGGAAACTGCCTTTGAGAGTTACCTTTTAGGCAGAAAGCCTTCCCAACCCTAATTGACCCCTGCCCCTGCATAGCAAGAGGAGTTCTCAGCCTCTCTCCCTGATATGTGAGAGAAAATGCTACAGGGCCATTGCAGCCTGGGGAGAGTTTGTGGGGGGGACAGTGATGATAAAGCCTGGGAGCAAACAGGAGGTTTGCCTCTTGCTCTCTGAGGCCCAGTACTGCCTGGAGTGACAAGAAGTTCACAAGTTTTAATGTCTTTGCCTTCAAAATAAACCCTTTCTGAAACCCTTTCCACTGTCTTGGCATTCTTGGGGAAGACACCTGCATATCATCACCTTGCACTGATGGATGGATGGCTGAGGTTGGGGCCATGGTTAGTTTTCAGAAGACCAGAAATGAAAGATATGAGTCTATCATTAGGTTGTTGAAAGATCAAAAGCTTTAACACAGGTTAGAATCACTTGACAAAGAGGCTTATTGATGAGAGCTTTGATAGGTGTGTGTTAAGCTTTTTAAGTAGTTACATTAAGTGATGGTTTTTGGCAATATGGATTGAAGAACTGACTTTATAGATTGATTCTTTCAACAGAGCTACAAATATTTCTTATGAGGACTGAGGAAAATCTATTTATACAATACCTGCAGCAGAGAGGATTTTCTAGATCAAAGTAGAATTTGATTAGGATGCCAAAAATGTTGAAGTCCTTGGTTTTTCTACATCCCTTGTGGACTAGGAAGAGGGTTGAGCTTAGTAAGGCTGAATAGCTTATCTAGGACAGAGCAAGTATCATGCAATATAAGACTGGGATTAGGCTGGGGATCAGGCAGTTGCCAAATAGCTCTCAAATGCATCACTAGATCTTGAAAATATGCTATGTTTAAGAAGATCTTTCTTACCAGACAATGAAGATCATTGATTCTAAGAGGCATACAGATCACAGGGCTACGCTTTTACTTAGGACATGTTGATATCAGGGTGAGTGTTTGGGACAGCCTGTGAGAACTGTATTTATTGACAGAAATTGATGTGAACTGTGTAGAAATCGACTCAGCAGGAATGCTCACAAAGCAGTATGAAATATCATATTCCTAGATCACTGATCACCTTTGACATAACTACCAGATTTAGTATTACAAGTGTCCTAAACTTAGCACAGCTGGTCAGAACTGCCCCTTTACTCCTTTTATTGATTGGTCAGTGCTGCCTCCACATATGTACATAAAGAAATTTGATGGCAGTATTTGCAGTGCCCTCCTGGAACAGAAACAACAGCAAAATATTAAATCATATAATCCAGAAAGACAGTCAGCTATGGGTTAGATTGGGTCTGGCCTTCCCTTCTTACAGGATATTAGGTTATACCTTTCTCCTCAAAGGCTATACATCATTAATGTTGCAATAAAATTATATGAGGTTAATAAAAGTAATCTGCCACCATGCACCAACATGCAGATAAAATAAAAGACAAAATAACTTCTCACAGCTATCTGATATATTAGAAAAGTTTCCATTTTGAAACCCTGCATTTGCAAGCTTTTTTCTCAATGCACAATAGAAAACTGACTGCATGTGCTGGACTCATAAAGTAATTTTCGGTGTACTTAAGACAGCAGTATTTTGAGTCTGACTGCCTGTTGCTTCTCTTCTTTCTTCTATTTAGTCTACAGCCAGATTTACTGTTTTTCTTCACATGAAAATTACAGTGCTTTCTGCACACTGCTGAATGTGTAATGTTGTACAGGTTGACTGCCAGAGTGAAGGCACTTCCCTGGAACATGTCTGAAAAAAAGAAAGCTGGGGGCATTTGTAACAGGGAAGAGCCTAAAGGCCATGATCAGAACCAGGTTTCTGGTGGGCTTGGTCCTCTGCAGTCATGCCCTGTATTTCACACTGAACACAAATGGAGCCAAGTTCTCTTTTATAAAGAGAATATTTGTGTAAAATATAACAGACACTGAAGAAATATGAAGGCCTCCAAAATATGGACTTTTGCCAGGACTGATCTACGGCAATTATTATCAGTCCTTCTGACCCTATCAGCCACTTCCCAAAGCTCACAAATGTACGAGAGCCATATCATGTATTTAAAGCATCTCAAAAGACAAGAGAAGAGGGGGAACCCAGATGTAGCAAATTGCCATAAAAAGACAATTACAGCAGGTCCCTAAGGAGTTCAAGGCTCCTCTAGACCTGTCAGTCAGAAGCCCATATACCAATAGTACCAAAATCAGGCTCAGACTCCCCTGTGCAGAGGGAAATTGTGCTACACATGCACCTACACGCAGACAGGTGTGCATCATATGCATATTACACAGTTGCAGCCTGGGAACTGTACTTAGACTGGGCCACATGCACTTTGTGAAAAGTAACTGTAGCTACCAGGGCAGAGCAGTACACAACAGTGCTTGCTATAAAACAGAAAACTGGAGGTCAGAGTGAAATTATTTCTGTTCTAAAAAAAAATCAGTCTATCAAGACAACACTGTTCCTGAGCATGGGGAATTATGTGTGTGACCATGTGCACAGCTGAACAAAAGACACACTGAGAAACACAAAGAAGCTACTTGTGACTGCCAGGTCCCAATTAAAATGAAACACATTCAATGAATTAATAACATTAGAATAAAATTTTGCTTTGTTTTCCATTTCAAACCATATACACAGTTAGTATATAGTTTAGGAATAAGGAGTATAGGTAGTTTGTTATCTTTATTTTGCAGGTAATAAATAATTTTAAGAAGAACATTGATTTATACTGGAATAATAGATGCAGCTTCTGACAAAGCTTACACATATCATCTGTTAGTAAAATATTAATTTGAAATATATATTTTAACCTACTTGGATTTCTGTCTAAAATTTTTGCAGAAGAGTAACTTATACTCAGTACTTTACACCAAACCTTCAATGTGAAGGTAAAATCTTTACTTTCAAAAGTAAAGTAAGTTTTAAGAACATTTTTTCAACAGTTGCAAGCTACTTCTTGAAAAATTCTGGAATATGTAGTTATGTTTTCTCCTAATCTCCATTTACTCATGCCTGATGCTTGACTCAGAAGGGAGTCGTGGGTGTTCGGTGTTCCAGGAAAGAGCAACTGACAGGTTCTTGACTTTGGTAGCAAGAAAACAAAATTGAATGAACTATTTTGAAACACCTGAATGCTTTCAAAGTGTCAATCTGTAGAAAAAACCCTCATATATTACAGAATGTGTGTTGTGTTTATTTCAATACTATGCACACATTTTGCATGACCTTAATAATCTGTCAGTGATGTAAGTTCTTCGGATTGACCCTCTTTTTCACAGTCAGGGTATTCAAACTTTTCTAAACAGACCCAGTAAAGCAAGCAAAGCAGAAAAGGTATTAAAGGATATCCTTAGCTTGAAACTTATTTGAAGAGATTTCCTGAATAGAATACACCCAAAGACATGCTTGAGGTCTTTCTTGAAAAAAGGACTTACATCACACAATCATGGAATCATGGTAAAAGGGTAGAGATATACAAAAAGAGATATATATATTTCTACATTATTCAAATTAAAGTAAGAACCATATCAGTACTTTAGAAGAATTAAACATCTCACCATGTTTCAAACTTTGAGTCCATGAGTTTCATTTCTAAGCATATAATTACATTTCTTAATGCCCATCGGCTTAAAAAAATTCCGTACATTTATGAATTCAAAAAAGAAAGTAATGCACAAAAAGGTAGAAAAAATATGCTACATTCCACACCAGATCTCATCTGTTTTCTAGAATAAAACAAAAACTTTACCGTAAACTGAAAGGAAAAGAAATTGAGGATATAGTAGGGAACACATATCTATTCCCAATGAGAAAACTGGAGCAGGGCCCAGATGATGACTATGGTCAGGAGATCACCAGACACATCCACAGTGATGGGGCAGTTCCAAAGTGGAGCCAAAAAGTTACATTGGAAGTCACAGTCAGTAGGGGCTGGGTTCAGAAGTCTGTGTCCAGGCACAGACATGGCCACAGCATAACTCAGCTGAGTACCATGGTCCAAGGCCTGAGTTTAAATACAGTTAAAATGCAGTTCCTGAGCAAAGCAGGGAAGGGCCCCAAGGAGGTTTCTGAGGGCTGTTTTGCAGTAGGCTGATGCCAGTCACAGTATCCAGGAGTGGGAGCTTGTCCTCACATGGGTAGCCAGACTCCTGCCTGCAGAAGAGACTGCTGAGCTTGTGGTGTACTCAAATTTCTTCCTGGATGGATAAGGATGGATTGGTGACAAGGGATGGGATTCATGTAACTACACCAGATGCCTCATCTAATCAAAAGGAAATGCCAGTGACTGGATGAGTGAGTCTCAAATCTTGCAGAGTAGGCATCTCTCTGAAGCTCTGAACTAAGGCTGGTGTATAAAATTGGGACTCAATGAGCCCCATGCCTTGTTTTCTTGGAAGGACCCACTTACGAAACTTCATAGCATGGTGGCAGTGGTGCAATCTATGTCATATCAAATTCTGCCGAACATCCTGATATTTCTTACTTCATATGCTTAAAATGCAGTCTAACTGGATTCTTAGACCTTGTAGTTTTGGCAGAAAGACTTCCATAGTCGCTGAAGGTCTTTCATTTGAACTGAAGAGAGATAGTAGACCATTTTTTCACCTCTACTGCCTTCCTGATGGCCCAGGAAATAGCAGTATAAGGTTTGAACTCCAGCAGGACAACTTTCCAAATGGAGGGCAACAATAAATAAACACTGGTATGTCCCTTTCTAAAGCAAGGACTGGAACCACAAAGAAAATGTATAAAAGGCAGTCACTGCCATCAGGAGTTTAGTTTGAAAAAATAAAGAAAAAGCATATTTGCCTTGTCAAAAGAGACAGTTTGGTGACAGGTGTTGGGAAATCAAAAGGAACAAAGGTATCTAACAGGAAATCATGAATTCCAGCTTAGCTACTGTCTTTACTAAAAAAATACAGGAAAACACAATCCAGTGGGTGAATTGCCCAGTGTCTTATATCTTGTGCAGTGTCCCTGGCCCAATGGCTTCCCTTCTAGCATAAATCTTTCACACAACTTTTAGATTTTATGTCATTATAAGAACAGTGAAAAAGAAACCTGTTCATGTTACAAACAACTGCTAGGGAAAAAGCCACAAATAAATGTTTGGTGATTAATGATTCACAATGAAGCTGATCTAATGAATGCATGAGTGCATGGAGAATAAACTAGGATGTTAACAGAAAGGCTTTGGTAGGCCACTTAAAATGAAAGACAACACAGTTCAGAATGCAGGAGTTCACTGGACACCATCTGAGATGGGCAAAACTACTGCTGTCAAAAGAGCAGAATGAAAGGAGTCAGGCACAGCTGGTGGAAATACACAGTAAAATTTCTTGAGGATAATTTTTAATTATATTATGATAGTCACAAGAGAGAGGCTGAACTCATGTCCTGATGGAAATTGATTACCCTCCACAAGGTGTCCCTAAGAGAGCCTCCAAACTGAGCCAATGTTTCCAAAAGTCTGGCTTCAAGTCATAGCAGGTTAGCAATGCCCTGTCCTTCTAGCAGTGTAAAAGCCAATCTAATCAGGTGTGAAGCATTTGATACATGGAAAAATTAACCAGCATCTAGAGAGAAAACCTGGCACAAGATGAAGAAACCTGGCAGCTGAGACAATAGACCTGGCAAAATCTACAGGAGTTTCATTCCAGTTTTGTTGAAGGTAATTCTTTTCTGCTTTCTATTCTACACAGTCTTTCTTTCATTTTCATTCTAGGCTGTAAATCCAAAAAGGTAAGAAAGCTAGTCTACTGTGCGCCAAGACACCAATCTGCAGAAAAGCACAAAAAGAACTTTCCATTTATTTCTCTCTAAACTCTTTGTTTTAAAACATGCTTCTAAACCTAATTTTACAAGCAACTATTTATCTGAGGGTATATGAATTACAAAATAAAGGCAAAGTAAAGTCTTACTAAATCTGTTAAGTGCTTTCACAAACTAATGGAAAATAGTGTTAATTTTTAATAGAGCACTTAGCCAGAATCAGTGTCTTGTAGACTGGATAAGTGCTGAGGAGTCAGGCAGCTCTTTCATAGAATTATTTGTCTACCCAAAGAATATATGCAACATTTTGTTTCAAAATAAAATCAAAAACAAGTTTCCACACTTCAGATTTATCTCGCACAATGTTTCACCTGAAGACACTCTCTCTTAACTCTTTTTGAAGATCACCCTTTTCTGTCTGTCCTTGGATTTTTTCTGCCTTCTTCCTTGAAATGTCTGTTGCTTTTTTTTTTCATTTTCCTCTCTGCACAAAACTCCCTCAGAAAAAAGGAGATGAAATTACACTCATCTTTCTTATCCCAAACTCTCCTCATACATTTCACGTTCCTGCATATGGCCAGAGTTTTGGAAAAGGATTTGTATTGTTTTATCTACTTCCCACTCCCCCAGAAAAGTAATTAAATTTTTCCTGACTGACTAATGGCTGCATCATAGCTCAGCCTTACTGGTATTTTCATATAACTACTAGAATAACATGATATATTTTTTAAAGAATAACCATTTCTTCATTGTAAAGCTTACCTAGGCCAAGGCGCTGAGTGATGAGAAGTTTAGTTTTCTAAACACGCAACTGAACATTCACACTGTAGACCAGCTAGATTTGTATCCATGTATTTTCCTCCTAAAACAATGTGGTAATTTGCACTTGTAATTAACATCTTTATCAGGACAATTAGAGCTTCACTAGCATCATTTTTCACACTATGCTCTAGAAGAGCATAGTCCTTTCTACAAAAGTAATAATATAACATCCAAACAATTTTCTCAGGTACTCTATCACAGAAAGAGAATTGTGTTGCGCTGTATTGATCCAACACTGGCAGTAATTACAGCAGCTGGAACAGTTGCTCCTACATGTGGTAGATGTGTGTCTACATGTGCACCTCATCAACTTCTATCACAGAGGAAATGTGGTGGCATATTTACTGATATGTATTGAAGATATAAAGTAATTTGCTTGTCGCTGTGGCTATATATATGCCACTATCAGAACACTTCTAGTATAAGAATGCCAAAGCATGGATCCATCATGGGGAAAAAGTGTGCAGGAGCACATGAATACATGGTAGAAAAAAAATGTGGGACAGATGGGAGAATATTCTAGTACAGACCCTCTACAAGGACCTTAGCTCTCATACAAACTGAGCAGTGAGAAATCTGAGTATATTGCAATCTCTGCAGTTTCTCTATTCATAAGCTAGGAAAAAGTTGAGGCAGGACTGTAACAGTGTGATGATATCGCAACATCATTTTAACTAATAAACAGTAATAAGAAACCCTTCCAAAACTGCTGAGAGACAATGTTAATGAAGTTCTGTGAACAGCTGGCTCTGGTCCTGTGGCATACGAATACTCAAGGATATGTGCACCTACTCACAAGCTAGGGACTACTGACATCTGAAAGCAAACTCTTCCAAAGGCAGCAAATAACAAATTCTATACTGACAAGAAAACCGTCAATATTGAGACAACAGAGACTTGAAGACAATTCTTGATGCGACTTAATTTTGGATGTTGAATTTAGCTCACTTTCTCCAAATTAAAAAGAAAAAATTAGCAAAGGTTCAAGGCAAGAAATAAGAAGCAAGTACATTTCCTTAAATGAACAATCCAGTCATGGGCATGGAGATGTGTGATATTCCGACAGGGCAAAATGATGTCCCATCTGTTTCAGCATGCAGTATCATTAGACTATGTGCTTGTAATAATTTGGGGAAGAAGCTCTTTTAAATTTATAGGTTTTCATTGATGTCATGGAATCATAGGATGGTTTGGATTGGAAGGAGTCTTACAGATCATCTAGTTCCACCCCCCCTGTCATGGACAGGAAGACCTTTTATTAGACCAGGTTGCTCAAAGCCCCATTCAACCTGGCATTGAAAAATTCCAGGGATGAGGCATCCGCAACTTCTCTGAATAATCTGTTTCAGTGCCTTACCACCATCAGAGTAAAGCATTTCTTCTCAAGACCTAATCTAAACCCGCCCTCTTTCAGTTTAAAGCCATTCCCCCCTGTCCTATCTTTACATGCCCTTGTAAAAAGGGGCTCTCCAACTCTCTTGTAGGCCCTTTCAGGTACTAAGGGCCTTCTAAGGTCTCCCCAGAGCCTTCTCTTTTCCAGTATGAACAACCCCAGTTCTGTCAGCCTGTCTTCATAGGAAAGGTGCTCCATCCCTTGATGGCCTTCTCTGGACTTGCTCCAGCAGGTCCATGTCCTCCTTATGCTGGGGACATCAGAGATGAATGCAGTACTCCAGATGAGGCCTCACAAGAGTGGAGTAGAGGGGGAGAATCCTTCTTCTTCTGCTTTTTCTGCTCCTCCTGATTCTTGTACTTAGATCTGTGGTCTGAACTTCATCCAAGTCACAGAATATTTCTGTAAATCTTTCATTTCTTTCTGTGTGGATCATTATTGCCTTACCTTATAGGCTGACACAGAATGTTCTACCAAAGGAGTAGTCATTTCTTCCACAGAAGAAAGAAAATTTCCTCCCCAAGTTCTTCATCTTGACAAGGGCAGACATGGATACATTTTTCCTTTGGTGCGCCTCTATTTCATCCCTGTACAGCAGCTTCTCAGATATCACCCTACAAAATGTGGTACATGCAATTAATTTAAAAGGGACTGGGACCTGCTGCATTTGGGGTGGCTGAGTGTCAGGACAATGAGCCTAACTCTTACATTGGTTACATTTCAGTTATTTCAGGCTTGAGATGCTCCATGAAGTGTTAAATAAGTTGGGGAACCTTGATCAGGTCAGGCAGCAATTTCCAAGGCCTTTAATAAGAAACTATACAGACACACTGTGAATGAATGACTGAGAAAAGACAGCTATAGGAACAGTGGTAGGGAGTCTGCAAGAATCCCTGAAATCTTGAATTTAACCTGTAAGAAAATCCTGACATTTGACAGCCAGGAGAAAAGACATTTTGTGGTGAAAAGAAATAGGGTATTGAACCATCATAGGAGGTTTCTGGATAATAATCCTTTCTCTCTTGCTTGGTCTCCATATCCTGGACAATATCATAAATGGACAATATCATGAAATACAGTTATTGTGCTACCAAAAGAAAGTGCCCAGAGGCCCTGAAGGGACCTTTTCACTTGATACTACCACTGGGATTTATAAGTCAACCCCTTATCCCACCTGCACAAGCAAGCCCAAATTCCAAGCACATATAAGCCCAATTTTAAGGAGCTTATGGCTGACAAGTACAACCCAAAGAAGATTCCAAGAGAAGCATGAAAAGAAGTCATAACTGAGGAAACTTTCCTTTCTTTCAAATTTCAACTTTGAATATACTTCTTTAACTTATATTTTCCTTGCTTAAGACTTTCTCTGCCTGCAAGATAGCGGAAGTTGTTACACACCACATAGTAAAGCTCAGCAACAAGGGACAGAGTTGTCAGTAAAAACCTTTCAAAGAAGCAAATGTAAAGGTATAGGGTGCTGTTTTGTTTTGTTTTACTTAAATTTTCTGAGGAGTCAGTTTCTGAGTGAAAATTGGCATTTGAAACTTTACTTTCAGAATATTGGAAGCATCACTGAGGTAAAATGAAATTGTAGCTCCATGAAGGCCTAAATATGTCAGTGTGTATAGAGTAAAGCTGCGTATTGCTACGTCCTTGATGGAGATGACTGCTGAATAGCATATCCACTCCCCATTGCATTGGGTGTTGTGTACAGCTATATGGGCGGGAGAAGGAGAGAAGAAGGTGGTGCTGTTCCTTTTGTTGGTTTTTCACCTGGATTATTTGAATCTGAAGATGTTCTCTGTGCATATTACATGCTTGATCTTTTTGTCAGACAGACACAGTTTCTTAGATACTTGCAGAGCCCCAGAATAGACCAGGATCAGCTCAGAGTCCCCGTATTTGCCACACTCCTACAAGAAGGGTACACCAGGGTGGGCCAATCAGGGGCACGCAGCCCCACAGAGCCGAGGAATTATGTGTAAGGAAGCTTGTGCTTGCACTGGGTTTATACTCTTCAGTCTCCTGCTGTGTGAGCTCCAGAGTGATTTTTAAGGGCCGCTTCATGAGAATTGTGTTGTCATGGCTGGAGTCAAGGTATGCAGCACTCATCTGTTTGAAGAAACAATGGGGCAGAAATCTCTAGTAGATGAAGCCCTTGAGAGAGTTTCTTTTGACTCTTCCTAGGCTTTTTAGAACTGAGAAATCAAGCTTAATTGGAATTTAAAGACATTATATGGTAGGAATGATCGATGACACTTGATAATTGAACCTGAATCAAAAGGAAAAAACAAGTCATTTATAGGAAATATTTCAGAACAGGGCACTTAGATATCTTTAAATATTTTCTCCTAACCCCTCAGCTCTTTAGATCATTATTCAGAATTCATAAATAATAGTGTAATGCCCATTTAAAAAGATATGACAAAATGTGCTTTTCCAGGGAGTTGCAAAAGCTAATGTACTTTTACATCCAAGTACTTTCCTAGAGTTAATCAAATGTTGCAAAATGCCCTTTAGTTTAATTGCATGTACAAACATACAGACAAAAAGAGAAAACAACTGATATTATTAATTATCTTTTTCTTTATTATCTTCATCATGACAGCTGTGGGCAAAAAGATCATATGAGGCTAAGGGTAGCCTGACTTCCTTGATCCTTACTAGTTTGTCTTTGTGTCTAATCTTTTAAACTGTGAACAAGTATCTTAGTGATAATAATAATACTAATTTTATAAATCTATTTTTATTTTAAGATAGCTAGGCAATTTCTGACAAGTAGTGTAAACACAAAAAACTGTTCTGTAAACTCAGAAATAGTCACACTAATAGACTATAGTCATTGTTAACAACTTATATCAGACTTCGTCTGACAAAACTCACTTTCAAAAGGCTTAAACAATCACTACAACCTCAATGAGGTACTGAAAAAAAGGTAAATTAAAAAAAAAAAAAGAAAAGCATTTCCACTGTGGATTATTTCATAAATTCTGTCAGTCCACTCTGTATTGTATGTTCTTCACAAATTATGACTGATCCATGACATTTCTGAGACGGCCCATTGCAGTTGCAATATTATGGCTTTAAACGTAATATCGGACATCACCATGAGAAAAGAATACCCCCAGGAGTCGAGGACAGAAGGTAATACAGTGGCTCTTTCAGTGGTGTGGGAGACATGGCAAACTGCTGCATAGCTGAACAGTTCCCCTTTGTTCTCTGTTCAGCTATGGATCCGATTTCTCTGAATTGGGCTTATTACAATAAATATAGATGCACAACATGATTATTTATGGGAAGAAAACAGACAAAAGAGGTTGAGTTGCTGGTACCTAAAACCTCATTTTCTGAGCTTCTCCCCCTGAGGCCCTTTTCATTTGTTGCACCATTGTATTCTCATTGTTGCTCAATGATACAAGCCTAAGCTGTTCATCAATTTACCCACTCCCCCAATCTCTTTCTCTCTCATGTGTGCTTCCTCTCTCTTCCCATGTTAATAGTTCCCCTGAAATCCTATCACTTTGCTGGAGGATTGATGTAAGTCTCCAGCAATTAACATAATTACAAGCCTGATTATCTTCTAATTGCATTATGAGTATTTGGTTATTCACTACACAAATTAGAGAAAATTAAAGAGGAGCAAGATCCTGTGGTGTGGGCGGTATGCTTTCTAAACTGTTCTGAGCATCTGAATGCTGTGAGATAACAAGAAGGTGAAGACGTTTTATATTCCTATTGGCTCACAGTTGTTCTTGTCATTGTATAATGGTTTTTTTCCTCTTTCAACAGTGTTTTGTGTCACTGAAAGATGCGGTCTTACTTCCTTTGTTTGGGTAAGTTTACTGACAACATACAGTAAACTAAAGTAAATGCCATATTTTTCTATATAGATTTGGTAGAGTAAAATGATAGAAATTAGAACAAAAAGCACCTAGAGGACATATGCCTCTCTACTAGTGAGAAACATCAATAATTCAAATATATAATTAAGGGATACTGTGTGTGATGACAGGGGAACATAACAGTAAACAAACATCAAGAATTGCAGGTTCTTGCCTGTCTCTTCTAGTGTTTTTGAGGTTATTGCATTATTAGTTAAATAAGCAAGGATAAATTCAAATAGCGAGTAATTGCTAGACAGCAGCTTTAAACTGGTTATGATGGGGCATAACCAGTACAGAACAGAAGTCACTTTACTGGCAGCAATGCCAGCAATGAAAAGTGGTGCTTGAATGTACAGAATGAAAATTCACGGAAAAATTAAGTAACTGGATATATTGGAAAATTACATTTTCAAAAGGAAATATTTGGAGCTTGACCAAAATATGGAGAGAAAAACCTATGGCAGGGAAAGGGAGCAAAGATTTACAGAAGCGATTGTAGGTTCTGCGGTTGCTGAGTTGAAGACTATGACTGCTGCTGGAAAAACAGCCATCTCATGCCTCATGCAGGACTAACCACCCTATTATACCCACAAGACAGCTAGTGAGGTAGGAGGTGGGGAGGTCTGTTCCAAGTCAACCAGCTGAACTCCCCCGAGCAGTGCTGCGAGTATCCTTTGCTGCCTTCCACCTTAAGTAACTGCCAGCTCTTGTGCTTTGGGATAACTCAAGTACACATCTTGTTATGAGCCAAATCCTGCTAATATTCTTCATGGGAGTCTTTTTCATCTCACAGACATGTTTTTAATAGAAGTTAACCCGCCAATGCTCAAAACTCGTGCCCCTGAATGAATTTACAGGATACAGCAATGGTCTAATATCAGTGAATATAACTTTGGCTTCTGTATTGGACTTGCCGTCCTGGTCTCAAGATTTCCAGATAGTGCAAACGGCACTCAGCCACGAGGGAATAAATTGATGACATTTGCTTATTTCAAAAGGGTCAGCACACAGTCTTTGGTCGGGAATTTTGCCCTCTGACCTAGGAACTGCATAGTGTGGAATTCAAATGTGTGACCTCAGGTTTTGCAGCTGTAAAGTCTTTACTATGGAAACCCATTTCCATTCACATAATTTCCTTACACTTACCTGGCGCATTCAGATACATTCCTCTCTAGGTTTGACTGGAGAATTAGGAGCTAATGATCATAACTTTCTCAAGGAAGCAAAATGTATACTGCAAAACTCACTGCTATTTGCATGTAAAGTGTACTTTGATCTCCTTACATATGACCACATGATTTGATGTCCAGAATATTCCCAAAGACTTCCATCAAAAAATTCACCAATAACACTCCCTGTCTGCAATACCTCCTATTGCTTGAACCAGTAGCCGCAAAACTAAAAGTGTGGATCCTAAATAGGGCCACAATGCTGCAAGGAGGCCTCACCTAAACAGGCTTACTTTTGGTGCTTCCAGTATCCACTCTAAATATCCCAAAGGCATCCAAGGGCTTTATGCTCAAATTGAACTGATGATACCAAAATATAGTAGTTATCTTTTTTCCTCTTTTCAATATTGCATCCCGTATTTAGTAGTGGTCCTAGTTGTAAAGGCTGCAACACAACAGAGTTTTTGATTTACCTCATTTCTTAGAGCAAAGTAAATTTCAAGCTGTGGATACAACTTCTGTTGAGCTCTCTAACCTCATCTCCCATTTAATACTGTTATTCACAACTGAGAAAACATGCTGCTACTTATTATAGAGGCCCAAAGAGAGTACCATTATTTTACACAAAGAAGACAAAACACACATTTTGAAACAATGGCAGCAAATCTCCTGAACTTCACAGGCAGTAGAGCCCATTCCAGGCCCCCTGCTGGACAGATAGAATTACTGCAAACTAAAGCCAGACAACACTCAGTCATCATGGCCTCCAGAATTCAACTGGCTGTGTCACTACATACACGTCCCAACGTTTTCCTTAAAACAAAATGAGATCTGTCCTATTTGAATTTCTCTATTCATACCTCCTTAGGATGGGCAGGAAAAGAATGCCATTTGTCCATATCCTTTAGGCCATAAAAGTTTGTCTGATTTTGTAGATCTCTCAAGGTCCATAACTCCTGGACATTCACTGATTAAAGAAGCTGGCCATTACTAAAGCATCAATTTAAGACAAATTTAAATGGGAAAGGTGAGAACAATCGTAATTATCTATCACTCTAGCACAGTCAAAAAAAATCCCTCATCAACAGAAGAATTTTCTTAAAAACAAATGAACCATGTATACATATTTTCCTTTGATGATACCAAGTGTGTGCATGAAACTATGGGAACCCATCACCATGTGCTTCATCTGATCCATCCAGACAGAAAATAAAGAGAGAAGCCATACACCATATGAGTCCTTAATAGATAATTTAAAAGTATTTTTCAAGGGGGTTTAAAATAGATTCAACATTAAATTGAATTTTTACAAGTAGGTAAAATTTCATATAATTTTTTAAAGCTATATAACTTTAATAGCTCTAGACAGTGGGTCAAATTCAGCTTTAATGTAAAACACAGTGAATTTCATGAAAAGCTTCATTGAATTTACTGGCAATTTGCCCAGTTGCCACAGAATTCAGTTTTGCACTGTCTTTAACGTTCCTCTCACTGCTTCTCATAGCTGTCATATGTACACAGTCTAGAAGTTTGCAGAAGTCCAGGACTGGTAGTGGAAGTGGATTTAAGTTTAAACCGAAGCCTGGACTCCCAAGTGAAAGAATGAATTAGAAGGAAATAAATGAGGATTTTTTTTCTTTTGCACTAGCACTTGACAGTTCCACTTTTACAAGTAGGTAAGAATTCTGAGCACCTGATTATTGACAGAAGACACAAATACTTCCTTTAAAGAAATCCTGTGCAGTACATAGATAAAATTTCCACAACACAGTGACTCTGAGACCCAAATAAATTGCCCATATGTGTTCTTTACAAGTTATGCAAGCCAATATTCATGGAGCCAATATTCATGACAGGATAGTCTAGAGCCATTTCAGATTGTTTTAAAACAGAAAGCAGTACATGACTTAGTAGGCAGATTGTAATACCAAGCCACAGCTATCCTTAAATTTGAAGTGTTATCTTCCTTTTTGATGTAAAACTCCTTCACCACAGTGAAAAGCAAACAAAATATTGTTTCCCTGCTTCATTACTTTAGTAAGAAGGATTGACGACATGCTTAGCTGGCAGGAAAAATAATTTATTTCACTGTCACCTTATTTGTTCACCTGCTGCAAGGTAAATAGAAGCTAAGTCACTCTTTATTTATTTAGCTTCTGTAAGACATCCATACTGAAATAGCTGGCATTATCTATTATATACAACCACTCTAATATACTGATCACAAAAACATAAAAATACTGCAAAACTCTATATAACCAACTTCACTCTTAATAGTTAATATTTGGTGAAAACAACACACCACCTTTTAGATTTTTAAACATAATGCCTTATTTTTATTTTCTTCACTCATCACTTTTCCAATTTAAAATGTGTTTTGAAAATAACAGTCATTTAACTTAATTCATGTTCAAAATGTACTAGGGAAGTAAACGGTCCACACGTAGGAGTTTTCAGTGCCTGGGTTTTATCTGTTATCACAGATCTATTATTATTAGTAGTAGTATAATTTCTTTGTCATACCAGTACAAAAAAAATTTAACTGACAAATATATTTGAAAATGCAGTTAAGAGCCAATTCCCATGTTAATTTCTCAGAGAAATTTCCCGCTAGGGTGTGGCTGAAAGCAGAGAAAGTGAGTTGGGATTGTACAGAGATTACTATGCATTAGCGTAAAGCATATCTTTTCCTGTGAAGTGAAGAATGGTATAAGCTCCACACTCAAAATGAGAGTATAAATTTGACTCAACAAAGCAGCCTGTTTGCAGAAGCTTGCTCCACTCTCTCATTTCGTAGCACAAATAAAATGCTTTTTTACCCCACCTCTGCAAATAGAGTCAAACATTCTAAATAAAGTAAAATCTTATATCATGGAGACAAGCAAAGAATTTATGTTTCAGGAGACTGCTTGATAGAGAAATGCTATGCAGGGTGAGAAGGTATTATGGCAAACTCATGTAAGGCCACAGAAGTGAATGCAATGAGGGTTTGGCTTCGTTTTTTTCTGTTTCATGCTGGCTTCAGCCCAGGCAGCACTGAGCTCTTCGTTGTCACTGGTGGATCAGTAATTGGCTCCAACATTCAGCTGTCCACAGCACGGGCAGACCTGCCGCAGCTGGCTTAGTGGGTGTGCTTTTCCAGAAGTCTGTAAGAAGAATTGAATTCATGCTCTTGTTAGTCGTAAAAAGAAGTTGTCACTGTCTCCACAGATTACAAACACGGGCAACATTTCTCTCTCTGCCATGCGAATTCTGGTACCCACCGTTACTTTGCTTACAGTAAATAAAGAGGTTGCTTACTGTTGCAGTGTTTACCTATTGAAATATTACTCTTTCAAGAGCACATTAATATTTTTCAAATGTCCTTTTTGGTACTTTCAAATTTGTCAGAACTCTGATTTTGGAAATATGCAAAAGTTTTCTGAGAACATGAACATCATCTCCTCCCCTTGAGTTCCCAGGTTGCTATGCTAGAACTGGTCTCAGGCTCTATCTTCCAAATGGTCATTTACATGTGTTAAAAGACAGGAGCACATTCGGTGGGGGAAACTGAAACTACCAGTAAGAGGGAGGGCATTCACCTAAATGGAAAATCCAGGTTCAAGCCTCTTATGTAAAACAGACAGAAGAACAAACTGACCTCTGTTCTCTCTTGGTTAATATACATCCACTAGCTGGTTGAGTATGCTAAGTTTTATTCAGGTTTAACCAGAAAATCATTCTTGAAACTGTAATTTTGCTGAAATTGCTATATTTCTGGGAAAAGAAAAAAGCCTTCTCATTTCAGCTAACCAACATTTTCACTGAGAGATTCTGACACAGTTCTCATGGTAAAAAGCTATTTTTAAATTTTTATTATGTTTCAGTAGTGTTATATTTATGTACAGTACATTACATTCTGTGTTTACTTAATCTCAGAAGATATAACAGCAATATATGGAACGGTTACACACAGTGGGAAGATTTTATGTATAATTTGATATATTAACCTGCTATTGTTCTAAGTTTATGTAACAACAATGGAAAAATATAAAATATTATAACACTTGATCTTTGATGACATTATTATGCTAATAGATCACATTTTCTGTCTTCTGAAGAGATATTTCCTTTCCACTGTAAAAAATCACCACCTCCCATTATTTTTTCGAGACTGTTCTATATTCTGCCAATAGCAGATACTTCACTTTACACACAATTTACACACAATTCTTGCAAAAATGCAAGATACATTCTGAGGCAGACTTGACATCATACCAGAACATACATACATGCACACTGTGAAGAAACACCAGTATCCCCAACTTTTACCTGCCACATTTGAAGGCTGGCCTTGTTCTATTTTGCATCACTGGACCAGCAGTGATGACTTCGGTCTCTGCTTTCAAGCTAAACCAAAAATGTACAGAGCTGTCTCCAATGTTTCTGTTGGATAAGTATATAAGCTCGTTTTCAATATATTTTAAGATACATTGGATTTTAATATACTACAGTTTTGGACTTGCTGTGGTCTTTGGGGCTAATAACAGAGGACAAAAATAGACAAATTAAAGACCTAGCCCAAAATATTCTGGCAGGAGGTCCTTGCTAAAGACACTAGGGACTTCAAGTGAGAATTTGATGTTTTCCTCACACCTATATTGTCTTTTCTTATCAGCAGCTGAAGATCTGGCTAGCAGTCTCCAGAGCAGTTCTCTTGGAAAACATTTACAGAAGCCACCAATGAGCTAATAAAAGCTGGTAAATAATACCCTGGCACCCACATTTTATCTCGGGACTGCAGCAGGTGGAAGTCACTGTTGTGCCATAATTTTCTCTATTTTCTGGAGAGGGCTTCTCCAGCAATCTGGGCAGAATTCAAATTTAGCATCAGGAGTTCTGAGTTGAAATTTATTTTTCTCCATTGACTGCATTCTGCTATTACCAAGTAATTTCCTATAGACCCAACAACACATCTTGCAGCAGTAATGTGCATTCTAAACCACTTCAGGCATCTTATTTGTCCACATTTTCCTCATCTCTAGCATCTGGTTGGCCTGCAAGAGAAAGCCTGGGCGAAGAACTACCAAGCCCTTTAAAATGTTTCCTAAATTTGAATTATTTTAACATAAACTGCAACTTTTTTCATTTTTCTGCCATTTGTTTGTTTTCACGCTTCTTCCAGCCTCTTTTTGCGTACTTAAGCTGATTTTTATCATCTGATTTGAAGGTGTTTAGAGCTGCCAAAACCCTGCAGAAAAGGGTTATGTAACCATGGCAGATTCTTTACAGCTTGGTGAAGTAAAGCATTAATAGTTCTCACTTGTGAGATTCTGTTTTTCCGTTCCACCACTTCAGTGGACAAACTTTCTTGCTGTGATACACTTGATAGATGTTGAAAGAGATTAGATGAACTGAGGGCAGTTAGGGTGACCAGAAACAACTGCCAAGCGCACGTGGGCATATCAAAAGGACTGTGACATACTTGCACTATAACCCATAACTTGCTATAACCTACTTGTACACTTCATGGGTTATTTTCAGAGACAAGGGGAAGTGTGTCCCAGTATAGAAATTCTTAAAAACTATGTTTAATATCCAGAAATTTCTCTTCTGTACTTTGAAATTAACCAGCAAACTTTCTGTCTTACTAATTAGGCCAACATTCTTTTAAAGGGCATCAGTTTGCTTCACTTTCAAACTTACTTATGGAGAATTACCTAGTGCAATTACTCCAGTATATCTAGGTCCCTGTTCCCTACAGTTTCTTTCAAGTTATTTTGATAAATGGACATACTGACATTTCCTAACCACAGAACATGATTTTAGAGACCATCTTTGAGATACACGACTAAGTGTTTTCACATATGCTACAGTTCAAGAGAAAAACACCGCATGCAATTCATCTACCCTTTGGAGAATACAACCTATTGTAACTCTGGGCTACAAAAACATAATGTTATGTGGAAAAACACGTAACTAGCCCACCTGCCTCACTCTGGCAAAACACACCCTTTTAACAAGAACAAAAAAATCACAGACAACAGCCAGTGACAGTGATTTCCATGTATTCCTTCTCTTTCCTCTAAATATCAAGACATTTTTACAACTGTATTGCTGCTTTCTTCTAGGTACTGTAGTCCTAAGAGAAACTTTAATAATATAGTTGAAAAAGTAAATAAATAAATAGAAAGGTGCAATGTACCCTCCACCATCATATACACTCATTTTTATGCCTTCCCTCCCTCCTTCTTCCTTCCCTGACTAAATTTTTTTAAGTCCATATTTTACCCAGATGTCTTTAAAGCATCTGTTTCTTCTATCCTCTCCCCAAAAATTAGGTTTGTCACTAAATATTTATCATAGGTCTATATTTTTAAAATCTACCAGCTTGCCTCATTTATCATAGTAATTTTACCACCCCTGCTGATCATCCACTTTAACTGGTCTGAAAAAGAACTGCTATAATGAAATATGTGAACATAGTGACTAAGAACTAGGCTTTATGACATGGCATAGTCACTAATTTTCTAGCAAAAATAGCATTGGAGGGTATCTTGTCTCTTTCCCATTTCATTTGAGATAACCGTGATGGTTTTGATAATACAGGACCTTAGGCTCCTTAAATGGCTGCTGGTCCATCACATTTGGAAACACTTCCTAAACAGGGTACGAAATCATATATTCATTTTTTACAGAGACAGTAATGGGGAGCAAACAATGACAGCTGAACTTAACACCACTCAACATTTAAATTTAGCCTGGAAATTTCCATCCTAAATTGAGAAAATGCCTTCTTAAAGATAAACACTGAAATATGTTGAAGATGCATATTATACATTATTTTACAGTATTTTATTATTAACCTTGTCTGACATCTAGTAAACACTTCAAAACAGCTCTTTTGGTCTCTACTTCATTGATTTTAATGAAAAAAAAGGCCTATTCTATAAAGTACATATAGAAGGCCATATACCACAATGCAAGTAATTTGGCATACATCCATAAGTCTTGAAAGGAGAGGCACTTAGAAGTGTGAATGTGAATTGCTTTGCAATCTGCAGTGTGGTAATATAGCTGTCAACCATATTTCAAGTTGTGCAGGACTATGGATAGAAAGCATCTCTGAAAGACACGCTTTCTAAATAGCAGAGACTGAATGACTGACATCCAAACACCTTTTTTTTTATTGGGGTCTAAAAAGCCCTATGAAGAAGTGAAGTAAAGAAGACCACCCTTCTTAGAACATAGGGAACTTACCTAAAATGTGGTTGAAAAATGAAAAATCCCTCTACAGAGCGTGCATGCAATATTAAAGAGAGAAAGAGAAGATCAACGTACTTGCACACAGCCAGAAGTGTGAAAGTTGGAGGTTTTGGCACAGAGGGTCTGTGACTCCCTATAAGGTTTCAATTCCTCCTGAGTCTGCACCCTTGAGTTTTACTTTGGGTTATGGGGTGAAAAAAATAATACTCAAAACAAGACCCATCAAGCTACCAAGATGCTCTTTTCTTCAAGATGAAATCATTAAAAACCACTAAGTCTTGGCAGCATTTCTACCTGAAATTATCTATTTTTTAATATTCTCTGGCTATTTAGCTTCAGTGGAAAGTTTACGAATTTAGGCATATCTCATCTGAGTCCTAGTTTTGTACCAGATCATGAAGACATGAAAGGCTCTACTTGCTTCTGCTTTCATTATGAAAGTTTCCTCAGCATTTATACATGGCCATCTAAATCAGAGATTAGTGGCTGAATTAATGCATTACAGTAATCTGTAATGTGTTAATTCATCTGTAATCCACCTACATTAATCCAAAAAAAAAAGATGAATTTGATTTCTGTAGCACAACAACATGATTTATGTTCTTGCCCAATTGGTTATCTCACTTTCAACTACTCTTTGATGTACTACATGCTCTGAGCAAGCCATCAGATTTCTCTATGGTGCAGTTTCTTCCTATTCTGTAATATCAGGATAGCATTTACTTAGCTTTGTAAAAGTGCTTACACAATTTAGGGTGAATGACTAAAAACCAATTATTAATGTTATGTTCTAACAACTCTATGAGCCATATGTGGGAAAAAGGTATGGCATTCACAAAACAGGCATTTTAAAATGAAACAGGTTTTAGGCATTCAGATTCTGGGGTAAGGGCAGGGTTTGAGTTATATACCCAGTAATATTGCATGGAATGCAATACTGCTGCTTAAATGGAATTAATCTTTCAAAAAGCTCTTCACCTCTAGAATAAGACTCAGAATTCAGTAACCGGTTCAGATTGGTCCAATTCCGGATGTAATCCAAATAACTTTTCACAAGAAATTATTAAGAAAATATCCCTGCATATTTGGTGTCCTGTAGCTTCTACTACACACTCAGTACATGTTTTACTTTAATATTTCCTTTCTTTGCAGAAGTCAATTATAATTACAAAAAAAAAAAAAATTCAAATTGCTAAGAAGGAAACCAAAGCATTTGATAACAGATAAAACCAGGGTCAGTATCTGATTCACTGGCACTTTCCCAGGCATGAGACATGTTTTCCCCTGGGGTCATCAGGTCCAGGCAAGCTGCATTCTTTCTGCCAGGCACTTTGTAATGTGCAATGAACAGTGTCATTTATTTTCATTTCCTCATACTTAATTGCATGCTCCTTGCTTCCAATATTAAGTCAGAAGGCAGGTGGTAGAAGCAGTAAACTAAACTACTACTAGCTGTCAGAGTTACAGACCATGCTACTCTCCTTTTGAAACAAACCAATTGTTTACAATTCAGCAGAAACTGCTGAACTGGAAAAACACTTGCTTCCATTGCACATTCAATAGAGATTTTTTTCTTTTATTCTGAAAAAAAGAAAGCCCAAAAATGCTTACCACAAAGAGGATACTTAAATTTATCAACATTTTATCACAGTAACAGGAAGCAATATATGAAGTTACTGTCTTTGTAAATGTACCAAAAATATTTTTAAGGTGTAGTGGAATGGCTGCTTTAGCCAAGTAACACGTGACCAATGATACCTCTGGAATTATTGAACTCAGTAATAAACTAGTTAAAAATTTAAAGATCATGCCTGAATACAGAAATAAGACATTTATTATGTGTGCAAAATTTACAGTGATCACGTTTGAAATTAAATTATTTCACTCATTGTAGAAGTTAGCATTTATTTAATTTCCTCTATTATAATGAACAAAAAAAAAGTTTTATCAAAGACCTCCCAGGATTTCTACAAGTATCTGCTTATTTGCATAATAATACAAGTGTTAGTAACATACCTGGAAAAAAATCACTTTATCAGAACACACTCTCCATTTTAGTTCATAAGTGTTCCATGTACTTGTTCTCATACGTTAATTAATAACTCTGTACAATTTACTGTTCAACATGAACATACTGCTGTTTGCTTTCTCTAATACCCTACTAAAAGACTACTCATGCTGTTATTACACGATAAATAGCATATTTCAGCTGCGTGAAAGACAAACACATGCAAGTTCAGGCTGAATCCTGCAAATTACATGGAAACCTTTACACCTTGGCACTACACCCTCTTGAAGTCAGTGGAGCTCGGAGCAAAGGAAGGATCACTTGCTTGAACAATAAAATGGAATTGTAGAGCTCCATATTAGGAGAAATGAGACATCTAGAAATAGCAGTAACATAACAGCAGGCAAACTTTATTAAACAAAAATCCAGTCCTAATCTCTGGTGTCTGAAAAAATGAATATAAGCAGCTGGTCAAAAATTAAGTTACAGTTTCAACTTTTCCCACTACCAGCAATTCTTTGCTGAATTTATGTTCATGAATAATTTTTTTCTTCATAAAATGCTATGGTGCATCCCGACTATCTTAAACAAGAAGAAGATCCAATTGCTAAGAAGTGAGAGGGCAAAGATTAATTTTGGAAAGCTACTGAACTGTTTAAAGCATCAGATTTTGATTTTCTTGTATGACTTAGCTTTTAATACATTTAATTTTATTTGTTTTCAGTGAAAGTCAGGATGGCAGATCTTGCTTACAAAGGTACTCAGGAACCTCATTAGATTTCAAAACATTCATACTGTCCCATGAAAATCAGTGTAAGTTAAACATCTGGAAATCCCAACCAGTATTTTTTTTCTCCAATCTTTAGCATTAAAATATCTTAGGAAATATGATCTTTAAAGACAGTGTTTTAATCTCAGTAAAATGCCTGTTTCCTAAGTGAGAAGCTAATTTGTTCTTCCTTCCAATCAGTGGTGAAGGACCAAGAAAACCAGAAGGTGGGGTGAGCAATTTGGAGTTGACCATCACTTTCCATATTCAATAGGAAAAATTTAGACTGGCCCCTTTTGTGCCCCTTACCTAGGCACCTGACATGCATCAGACCTTACAGACTAAAAATAGGTTCTTTTGGATGTATTTTCAAAAAATTTAAGGCCTTTTCCCCATCACTCTGCTCAATGTTTTTTGTTTCAACTCCCAACCTTTCTCTTGTGATCTGGTTTTTTTAAGACAGATTAAAGACAAATCCAGTAAAAAAAAAAAGATAATCCCAACTGAATATAAGTAAAGCTTTTAAATTCTGAAGAAGAAAGGGTTTAAGATGTGCCTCTGCCCTCAGGATTCCTTATTGCTGAGTTCTTGGTAACAGTACTTTTGAATCATTTTGCTTTACCAAAGTCCACCCACATACTGAAAAATGAGCATAATGAGCAATTTTAGTCTTTCCCCACTCCAGTAATGTACTGTATAATCACTTTTTAACATAATAAAATTTCTTTTTGGGGGTGGGGAGGGGAGAGTCTACCACTTAATAGAATTTCTGGCACCAAACTTAGATGGAAAATTTCTTAAAAAGTTTCTTAACAATTTCTTAACGAGATGCAAAATTTCTCAACAAGTCTTGAGGAGAGCTAGGAATGGTACATGGAAAGTCAGTGCACTTAGGAGAAACTGGAAATATCAAAGGGAAGGGACTTTTTGAAGTCCGTAAATCTATACAATTATGTTAGCACACATAGAGGAAGATACCTCTTTCCATCCAAGAGTCATAACATACAGTCTTATAAGCACTTTTTTCATGAACTAAAGGGGAGCGAGTCTTTCCTCACACACTTTTTCCTCCCAAAGACAGCCCGATGCAGAAGTACTTTCCAGCTCCTCTCCTGCCAACAATTTCCATTAGGAGACACACAGAAAGCCAGATGGTAGCAAGGTGAGCAAGGTGGATTACATCCTGCAGCAGGAAAGACCCAGGATTCAGCACTTGATTAAAAACGCAGTAAATTTTTCAAATAAATACCTAATTAAGCCCAAAAGACAACTAAGTTTCCCTTTTCATAAGAGAAGTCCCTAATTACCAAGCCCTTAGCACTCCCTTATCCCTGGACACCCAGGAAACCACTAGTTGGGAAACTTTTTGACGTGGGGGTGCTGGAGGGCAAAATTTCCACACATATACTTAACAGACCACTAACAGCTACCAGGCTAGGTTATATAGGTTAGTTGAGGAAAAGAATGTTTACTTTGTGAATGCCAATAGTGCTTGAATATGACATAAAAGACCATGCTGCTCTGAATGGTTAATGCATGGTTAAGACTGCATTTCTCCTGGCAACATCCAAAGAAAGACATGTCTCTGTATTGCAGACACTGATAACTCAGGATGCAAATGGTCTTGGCCTTATCACGTAGCTCATCTGGGGTATTTTGAAATTAGGCAAAATAAGTACTCACAGTACTCAAGCAAAAAGGTCCATAGAGTCCAGCCTGATATGTTTTTGGAAAATAAAGGCCTTTCCCAAACGACTGCACTGTTCATATTATTAAAGTCAATCAAAAATGTTGATTTTTGCAGACTCAGAAACAAAAGTCTTCACTGGAAAAATCATACCATTTAAAAAAAATGATAAGCCCCCAGAGATATCTTTGCAGTCTTCTCAGCCGAGAAGACTGCTGAATGTGACTACATTACAGCGCTAGCTAAGACAGGTTGGCCTGCCTGCAACACAAATTGCTTTGGGCTAATAAAACAAACCCCTCTAAACTGCAAAATCCACTTCCTTATATCTTTGTGAACCCACTCCATGTTTTTTTGACTTTCATTGTGATATAGCATTTGGAAGCATCCAGAAGCGTTTGAGGGAGGGCTAGAACTAAAAGTAACTCAAACTTTAAAAGAGACATCTAACATTTTTATACAGAAATGCCTTTTATGTTGCCATTTGAAGTGCATTTGATGCATAATCTCGCAGATCACTCATTCATAGGTCATGTCTATATACTTATAAATTCCCAAACTGTAGTGGTTTTTTTTTCACCTCTCCAAATGATACCCCAAAAAATACCACTTACCCTTTGACACGATAAGTGACTGTGCAGATTTTATTGCCGAGATGCAAAACTCTGGAGAATCAGGCACATGTAACCTAATAAGTCTTTTAGCTGGTGCAACATCATTTAGGGTAGAGATATTTTATAAATAATACTATCAGGATTGCCTTTTCTCTTTCTCTTCCCTAAATCGTCTCCATAGACATAGATGTGCACAAATACACTGACATACACTATGCAAATGACTATCCTGGATATGATCATTCCTGCTTAGACAGACCATTGCTTTTTGTTGAATTTTGATGAATACACATTGATGAGTACATGTTGAAAATGAAGAGAAAAATATTTGTTAACTATGTCAGTCCCTATACTCCATTTTAATTTCATTTTACAAAGGCGTTTGAAAGCAGTGGAGAAACTAGCACGAATTGATCTTTTAGTTTTATTTCAGTTTTCTCATGTCCAAATTATAAAAGGCTGATCCCAGTTCTTTGGGTAGAGCAATTTAATTTACCTCCAAAGATGTATTTAATTTTTTCTACTTTTTGCTATACAGTTGCCCACAGCTGAAATTGCTCAGTCATAATGAACATACAATTACTGTATTCCAAATGCTTGCACAAGTATGCATTTGGGGAATAGTTTCCTTTTATTTAAAGTTATCTGAAAGGAAAAATATTGGAAAAATATACCATTCTTGAGAGAGTTTTCAGTAAAAGTAAAGCAGAATTTTAAAAAAATATATTCCAGGTGCCTATTCCATTGAGCCCCAATCTGAGTAATCCTAGTGTAATTCAGATGTTTAATTTTGCTATAATTTATTCTCAGGGTCTTCCCCTGCCTCCTATGGAAGCTTACAAGACTACCATGCATTTTCATAAGAGGGGTGGATATGATAAGTTATCCTTAATTTTCTTACTCTTGCCCCAAGTAAATGCCCTGTAAATTCGATAAAGTAACTAGTTTTGCCATACTGTGATGTAGAACACTTTTCAAGCCATTCACCCATTAGAAAAGAGTATGACTTCCTTGAGCTGCATTATCAGAGCCATATGCTTTGTAATCTGCAAAATGGCATGTTTATTCTGTTTGGGGTACTTAATTCTTAAATTTGTTCATTCATTCACGCCTAACAGAAAAAAATAGGGTATTGCCTTCACAGCCAGGCGCAACAATTCAAAAATAATTACACCGTAGCAAAGGCACACAAAATTCTCAGACCTTGAAGTACCTTCCAAAAAGTTATCTTGAAGTCATCAATTTTCTTTTTTCTTTATCTCCCCTAAAACCTTTTTTCAGTATTGCAAGTTTATTTGCTAGCAAAATATGGCTGCTGAATGGAAGCTACAACTTACTCTTTATCAATACCTTTGCAGCTGAATTATACTGAGGAAAACTGTACTTATTAAAACATATACATTAAACAAAATCTGGATAAAGTATTTTACTGTAATCTTTAAAGTTACATAACTACAAAAGATAATGTCAGTAAATGAAATATATACTTGGCTAATTAATACACCCAATTAAAAAAAGGCACATAATTCTCTTTTCATTCCCATTTAGGCCCCTATTCAAAAAAGCACTTAAGAATATTCTGCTCTTTAATGCCTACAGTACTCCTTTAGGCATATGACCAACAAAGTGTTTAAGGATGCACTTAGGCATGTGTTTAAGTAGTCTGCTAAAACCAGATGTTAGTCTAGAAGAGCATGCAAGGGAAAGCACTCATCCCCCTTGGATTGAAGAATCTCTTAAAAATGCTTCTGACTCAAAAACAAGCACAGTAAAATAGAGTATATGTTCATCCCAACTGAAAGGAAAAGCAGGATATGCTCTCAGAGGCTGACAAAACCTGCTCTGTCACCAAGTCCAAAGCAGTAAGACAAAAGTAGGGAGGTAAACAGAAATTCACAGCACTTGCTGCACAACCCTCTTCAGAGTTTCTTGAGATCAGTGGTTCAAATCTGCTTTTTAAGCAAAAAGCACAGGAAAGGTTGTCATTACGCTAGCTGGTATCACATGCAACCTCTACATAATTAAAGCCTTTTTTCATATTCACTTTGTTACTTAGAAGACACTGCTTAGTAAACTCATGATGTAGCTTAGACCGTTTGTTCGTAGTTTTGCTTTTTTCACTACCACAAAACCATAGCAACCTAAACACCAAATATTTATTTTCTTTCTCAAACACTGCAAGTTATTTTATGAAAAATTTTATGCAAATTGGGCAACACATTGACTCATTCTGTTTGTCTCTCTTGTATGTATCTCTAAGGCATCTATTACCATGGTGTCTAAATGCTGTTGTATCTCAGTATTTGCCAGCTTTGTTGTAACATAAGTGGTATCATCATTTTTGTCCACTTTTACATTGCCCTTTTATACAAACTCTAAGGAGGTATTTAGCTACGACAGAACAGTCGTGGATTAAATGCAAAGATATTTTTTATACTAATATACACAAATCAGCGGTAAAATAAAAGTCCTTACTGTTTTCTTCAGTCTTCATTTACTCTGAAAATACAGCCTCTACTAGTAGAAGGTGCTCTGTTGATGAAGGCTTCTCTGATTTCAAAAATCCTGGACTCTAAATCACTTGCATTCTACCTCCTAACCAATTCTTATAACCACACTTGCCCACACAACACCACACCATCCTAATAATTTTTGGTAGTATTTAATTCAATTTACTTCCCTCTTTGGAACTCATTCAGATTGTATCACCCCCTAAAACATACTTTGACCATTTTAGATCCAGACCAGTGTCTTCCCACAAACAAGTCTTGCTACTGTGAGATCTGGGTTGTGTAAGTGAGCCTGCAGAGCTTCCACACTGCTGCAAACCAGACGAGAGACAAGTAACAGTGACAATTGTAAAAATACACCTACTGCTGATGCTAAAAGTTAAAACCTTCTTTTCCCCTCCTCCTCCTTTAATAACAGTCAAATGGAGAGCACAGGAAACAGTAAGTAAACTTTATATCTGAAAAAACTAGTGTGGGCCAAAACATTATGATGGTGTATTTGGCTCAACTTTAAATAGAATGGTTTTTCTTCCGAAATATTAAATGAAAAAAGTATAACAAGAAAGAAGTGAAATGGAAAATTGCTAAAGCTGAAGAACATCACACAGAAAGAAACAGCATTTTTTCTAACAGCTCTGAGATGATATGAGAAAGAGAGAAAGGGTGTGGAGGAGGGGGAGAGGGAGGGAGAGGCAAGACAAGGAAACATGAAGCGAGCTGAAAACAGAATGTGAAATAATTGTTATGGAAAGACGAAAAAAATTAAGAGAGAGGGCAAAATCTACAGAGGTACTTTCAGTACTGTAAATATCCCATAGAGTAGATTTTCCACAAAAAGCTTAAATGTAACTGGACTGGTCATCATTTATAAAGCCAGATTTTTTGTAGTTCATCTTGCCATGGGCCAGACTGCTTCTACATTTTTAACCTATAGCATGTTTTACTCTGTGGAATTTATCTTACTCCCTGCAATGCTATATCATAGTTAAAATATAATTTTTAGCCAATGTTTTCATTTAAAACCTGTTTTTAAACCATTGATAAGATAGGATTCCTATTAAAAGCTAAGTGCCTCCAAACACAAAAAGGGGAAAATGTCTCACTTTGCAGTGAGACACTTGTTAGTAAGGATGGCAACAAAGTTTGACAGCTGACAGTTGGGGAAGTGAAAGAGCTTGAAATATTATATGAATAAAGCATATTTTGTCTTTCTTAATGGAACATATATAGTAAAATACTCTTCTCTAAATGTAATATTCAGATCCTTCATTGATCAACATCACGCTTTACCACCAATGAAGTGCACTGCATTTTTAGCACATCCAAACTCATATAAAACTGATGATTTATATATATGCAGCACCTTACATCTTCAAAGTGTTTCCAAATAGCAACACCTACATTCTCATCCTATTTTGCTAATGTAAAATCCAAGCCTCTTGACATCAGAAATATGTAAACCAAGAGAATTTAGATTTTTCAAAGTTCAAATGATATTAGAGAGATCTAAAATTTCCACTTATATGTGAGAAACTTTGCCTAGATAAAAAACTAGGTCCTTGTGAATTTCCACTCTGTGGAGGTAGGCACAGGCATAAAACCTCTTCCTTTGCAGAAAATAAATGAACATCACCATTTCTTTTCAGGATTACAAAATTTTTTGTTGACTAAAGTGTTCACAATCTCTGCTTCTCAAGATATCAAATAATATCACTGATCAGAAATAAAGGAACCAGCCAAACCTGTCCAGCTCATAACTGACCCTTTTTTCTGTATTTTAGAAGTGAGTAGTTGTATTCCTGTATAGCCCAGGGCTATACATATAGCCATACAACTATGGCATTGTTTAAAAAATTTCCACATCATATAGGTTTATATGACTGCATATACTATATTTCAACACATTTTTGAAATTACTTAATTGGATGTACCTTCTTGCAGCTGGCCTAATGAAATTCAGGATTGCTAGCAGGGCCAGTTGCTATGAGAGTTCAACCATTTTGTAAAAATGACTGGTAACACTGTGAGTGGTGCTAAATTCCTGGACAGATTAAATGAAGCTCATCCCCCTAGATCTGAAACCGCTTCAAGGTGCTTTTTCAAAGCCACATAACAAGTCTTTACTCCTTACATTACTGTTCCACTTTTTATTCCCTGTCTTAACAGAATTTTCATTCTTCTAATTCTCATGGGAAATTGTGTTAAAATTCAAGAACCTGACCTTAGGTTGCATTGAATATTCCCATTGACTTCAGGCCATAAAAAAGGAAAACTGTGAAGAAGAGTTATATTCTGTCAGGAAGAATATGGCTCCAAATGCTGGAATCATCCTGACAGCTCTATTTCAGAAGTTAGCCAAGGAGAAAAAAGGGGCCAGGCATCTTGAAAATTACATACACATACCTCACACACATGTATACACACACAAAGCATGGAGAATAGAGGAGAGAACCTGGAAAGAAACCCTGCCAATTTATCAAGTGGCAGATGAATTATCCCCAAGAGTTTCATAGAAGCAGCAGCCACCCCATTTTAAGGTGAAATTTTATTTCAATCTCAGCTGCAGCATAATCTCATATCCATCTGTTTCCCCCATTCCCCCTCCCTTCCCCTCACAGTCCCCCTGCTCCCTTCCCAACTCACATGCCGAATAACTCAGAGGCATCACTTCATCTCCAGTACCATAGGTTTCATGGGCCCATCTAGGTAGGAACTGCAGGAAGAGGGATGGGATCGATTACAAAAAAAAAAAAAAAAGGAAGAAAGTAAAAAATTTATTTCTATGAGTTTTCATTCCAATCAAAGCTTAGGAACTGTGTGTACCTTTTTGATAATT
>NW_016690345.1:2145576-2166324 GCF_001604755.1 Lepidothrix coronata | reverse complement strand
TTTTTTTTTCTTTGTTTTGTTTGTTTGTTTGTTTTTTGTTGGTTTGTTTGGTTTTTTTAAGTAAAATTTACCTCATTTTGGTTTTATAACCCATCCTTATAATCTGTTGCGGACATTTGCTTTACTAAATTTAAAGCAACAGCAATGGATAAGAGATACTCTCCAATTGGATAAAGTAATTACAAGAGTAATCCCTGCAAAATTTTGCATATATGCATGTATAAATTAATTTTCATGATCTTGTATAATTTATATATGACTGCCTATGTTCACTGTGGGATTTATAGTATTAATTACTAATTGTGTTCAACATCCTTTTAAGTTTTGCTTACAAGTCAATGTGAGATAAGTAAATATGATTTAAAGGCACTGTCAGCTGAATGAGAACTGGTGACCTCAGCATAGAGCAGAGGGGATGTCAATTGTGGACTTGGTGTGTGTTTTGTTAAGGTGTGTGGGTCCGTGAGTGTTGATAGATGAGGGGCACTGGATGAAAGACTGTCCCCATTACAGGCAGCCATTCCCAGGAAACATTTTTAAGATGTCATATTATGAGGCTTTTTCATCTGAGAGAATAATTTCTTTAAAATAGCAACGCAAAGGTCGGTGCCCAGTGTCAGGTAGGGACAAGCTCCTGGAGGGGCTCAGAGCCAGAGGTTCATCTGCTGCAGCACAGCAGTGGGACAGGCTTGACAAGCTGTGAGGGTATCTTGCTTCCTCATCCTCTGATGGAAGTGATAGTTCTGCTTAATTAAAAGATATACTGTTGTCCCCTATGTATATATTCTGGTGTGTATAATGTAATTAACATTACTTTAAAGATGCTTGGAAAAATACCTGGTCCTTTGGGGACTTGGTGTGCAGCTAAGGGACTTTGTGTGCAATGTCACCTCCTTTATTTTTATGAAGTAGCTAAATGGAAAATAAGTGTTGAAGAAGAGCAGAAAAGCTTGTTGGATTGTATAGCACTGGTCCATGCAGGGTTCTATTTGTGTGAGTTAGGGAGGGACAGCCTGTATTCCTCTCTGCACAGCAGCTGTTCTGAATGGTCTTTTGGCCATGCCAGATCCTGTGACCATGGTGCCAAGGCAGATCTTAGAGTCTCCTGGGTACTAGCCCTGTTTCCAAGTAGTCAGAGCAACATCCTGCCTTGCCAGTGGCTCTGGGACCACAGAGTGAGATACCCCAGCTTTTCCAGTCATCAGAAAATGACATAGGAAATGTGCTGGATGCTCTCTCCCTTATCTCTAGCAGATAAACTAAAAATTAGGATGAAGGAGAGTGAATGGGGCTGCAGGAGAAGCGAGGGAGACTTGCACGCTGCTGCTTTGTGGTCCTTAGGCTCCAATTGTGATTTCAACCTTCAAATGTATGGGTAGACTAAGCATACCACGGATAGACAAGTTCTTCTGCCCTGTCTTTATGGCTGCAAATTTATTTTATTTCTTTTTGAGTAGTTTATGCAACTGTGCCATTGTTTAGGTCTTACAGAAGCCCTGAACCCCCCCAGCAGACATGCTCCTAAGGTTTGTTACTGGAGCCTTTTGTATAACTCCCCAAAAAAAGGTGTTCAGTTTAAGTGCAGGAATTTTACCATTTCGACATTTTTCTATTATCTTTCCTTAGTTTACCCTTCGGAGGTTGTTTCCAGTTCTTCCCTCTGTTTGCATGAGGGATAAAAAAAGTGTTATTCCTAGCTCTGTGTGAGATCGCTTTGTTTATGAAATTGTACCAGCTTGAGACACAATTACCACAAATAATTGCCAAGAATGCTTGCTCTAAAAACGAAAGCTTATGGTTATTGTTGGCAATGCTTTTTACAAATGGAGATTGGCTATTTAAGGCTGAATATTCTATTTTTATACTTGGCAATCAGGCACTGAGACTCTGCGCTCTAGTAAGATCTTATTATCCTTAAGTGGCATTTTACTTAATTGAAGGAATGAGAGTTCTTGGTCCTTCAGGTGATGGGGACAAGGAGTTTGGCAGTCACTTCATCATCCTTACCACCCTGCCAAGGAGGTGGCATGGTGGACAACACGATCTACAACCAGAAAACCCTGTTCTTTCTGACAAAGGAAACTCAAAGAAGGTTTTCTGCTACAGAACCGCATTTTCTTAAGTTATTTTTCAGCTGCACCTAGTGCTGCTGTGTTGCCCCATTAGTGCTAGGGATGCCTTGTCCCTTTGTTGTGTGATGGGTGACATATGGGCCCTCCTTTGGCAGTGTTTCTGCTGGGCTGCAGGAATGCTGTTGTGCCAGTATGGAGGATTAGTGCTGCTTATCACATGCCACGTGGCAGAGCTGCTTTTGTTTCTTTTAGTTTACTTTTCTTCAAAAAAGTTAATTTGTAGTGCAAATAGGTATTTCTTAGATTTTTATCCAAATAAGAAGTAAATGACTTAAAGCAAGCAAAAAATTTGGGGGGGTTGCTTTGGAAGAAAATTGTAGGGTTTTGTTGAAAAACATAGATCTATTTTTCTTCTTCTGTCAAAATTGTTCTCAGGGCTGGAGAGAGGAGGCAAGGGATGAGAAATGGAAACTGTAAGAAAGGCTTTGCATTAAACCTACTCTCTTGAGAAACAGAGGACATAGAATAATGCTACTAATAGCAGACAGTGTGGGGTCTTGCCTGTTAAATCCATCCGATCAGATAAGAAACGAGCATCAGCTGAGAATTTGGGGGGTGAGTCCTTGCTCTTTGCAGAGGTTGAACACAAAGAGCTGTTTGCTCTAAAATGATGAAAATTGGAAGGTACTGGAGGGCTCTGCTGTGCTGGCCGGGCGCTGGGGTGCTGCCCTGTGTGCTCAGAAGATCAGCAGAGGGCTGAATAATGCTGCACTGTGCTCTTGCATGGGTTTCTGGCAGGAAATCAGCATCTCAACGAGTTCATGGCTTTAATCTCAATAGCATTTTGTTATCGTTTCCCCCAAAGGCTGGTGTATGCTTTTATTTTTAGATAATGGGTACTGGTGGGGTTGTTTTTCCCACCACCCCCTTCACTCAGGGAAAGCTTTCAGCTTGTCAAAACAGCCATTAAAACCAGGGTTGACTGTTTTCCATAGAAGAGAATTTGCCCTGAGTTGTTATTGATAAGTGAAACTGTTACTGGAAGTGTAGGGTTTTAGGAGGGATGCTGATGGAAGTCCAGAGACTGGGAGAAGTATTGACTGTCAGAGATGGAAGGGTTGCTTTGCTGCGTGCTCACAAATCTGGCTCCTAAAAGGGTGGTGAGTTTTGATCCTGCCATTGCAGAAGCAGAGCTGACATGGTCATTTCACAGTGAGAAAAGCTCCAGCTGTATGGGGAAAGGTTTGGATGCTGGGATGATAAAGTGTCTGTAACTTTAAGCAACCATGAAGCGGAATGGCTGCTTTTTTATTTTAAATTTATTTCCAAGATACTACATATGAGCTCTTTTTTCACCTGTACAGAATTGTTGTGTAAGCTGCACTTTGTCATACCAAAGCATTGGGTCTGATATTCAGATCCTGAATATCAGCAGATTCCCCTAGCTCCAGGGGGAGTTTTGTTTCCTCTCAGAATCAATGTTGTGATGTTTTGCATTCCTAAACCCCAAATTCCAGGAACTGTGTGATTTATGAGAATTCAGCTTTGGTAGAAAGAAAATTGAAAGAGAATGTAAACATTAAATACATAAAACAAGCCAGGGAAAACTTTGGCTTTTATTTTTTTATATATATGTATCTAGATCTTGTGTGCCTATGTGTATAACACAAATGATTCTGAGGAAGCCTGCTCCATGATTTTTGGATGCTGATGTGGTTAAATTAAAAGTGTTAACAAG
This sequence comes from Lepidothrix coronata, assembly GCF_001604755.1. NCBI lineage: Eukaryota > Metazoa > Chordata > Aves > Passeriformes > Pipridae > Lepidothrix > Lepidothrix coronata. The sequence goes on along the minus strand of NW_016690345.1, from coordinate 2,162,514 downwards.
GTCATATATAAAATGAAATGCAACTATTCACAGGGAAAAAAAAAGTCTTCACATTAGAAAAATATATTCTCTAGTATGCCTACAGATATTTTGCTGGGTGCAGTTCCAGGTCAGAAGTTCTTTTCCTCTCACAAATAAAATGTGAAGATATAACGGGATGTCTTTAAAAACAATTCCTTTGTGAAGAATAACTAACTGAATTTACTGCAGAAAAAGCATTACTTACTGTCAGAAATATGGCAGAGCTCTAGACACGTGCTCTGGGTTACTGAGGAAATTGAGAAAATTAAAGGATGATCCTATTTGGCATGAAGTGCCCATTCATGAATTGGACTGGGTGCCTGGTACAGCCTTCTTGGAAGTCACTGGAAAGGGAAGATGCTGGGAGTCCCACAGGGCTGGACTCCAAATGCATATTTTCTTCTGTGTTGTTTTCACTCAGGTTGTTCTGTTTGAAACTGGAGGATCAGTTAACATGTAACTTATTAACTGGACAGTTTTTTTCCCCTTTAAAAAGCTTGTTCTATGCCTGTGCACGTCTGGCTCCTGCCAGTTCCCAGGCATTTGTACATCTTAAAACATGTGAGTAGCTCCCAGAAGTCAAGGGCATTGCTCACATGCTTTGAGTGTTTGTAGGACTGAGACCTTAAGGAAACCTGGTCTAAATAGCAAACAAGTATCTGAGGCTGCTGCATCTGTGAGTGATTCTGTTATATTGAGTAGGTGCTTTAGATGAACTTTATTGCAGGATGAGATTCTAAAAAACAGGAGGAAAGATACTGGTGTGCTCAAAAGCAGCATTTGATTTGACTTAACTCCTATCTTTGGGATCCCACCTTGGTGCTCAAGTGAGCACACCATGAACTAAGTCTTCAGCCTTGTTAATGAGTATGATCCTAAGGACTGTGAGGTAACCCTTGCTGAAATACTGGTTAAAAGAAAAAGAAATGCCAGGAAGAAAGGGAACAAAAGCTAGCAGGAATAAATAGTTTTAGACAGAGATTGAAGTAAGTGATGGGCAGTTTTCCCTATTCTTATATAAGCTCTTCATCAGTGTAATAACATGACTGGTGTGGCATGGCCTTTGACTGGAGTGGGCTGGCAGGGAGCCACTGGATCTCACTTGCTTTTGCTTAGACAGGGCATTGTCAGAGGACGCAGTGGCTCATGGCTGTAAATCTCACAGCTATTTATCCTGCAGCACCGTGCACGAGCCTTGAGGCAGGAGTCATCTTTCATGAGTTTTTTATATACTGACCAATAATCCATAGAGTCTGAGCGTGATCTCTTCCATCTGTAGTCGACATCAAAGAAGATGGCAGTGTGCTGAATAGGGAGTTTTCTCTCTGCTGCTGTGGTTGGGGTCTAGCGATGGGAAAGCAGAGCACAGTTCAAAGATCTGCGTTACTGAAATTGCCTTGTAATGCTTTATTCATATCTTCGATACTGCCTGACAGAAGGCAAATTTATTCATTCTGTTGCCTGGCTGTGATAGAGAGCTTAAGTCCTAGAGTAAGTAAGATAAGTAGTTTGCAGAGACGCTGTTCGAAGCCTTTACCTGGTTTTGGGCTGTGGAATGACAGAAATGCCACCAGAAGTGGCCCTTTGGAGATCACCCAGCTCACGTTCCTGCTCCAAGGAAGCCCTAGCACCAGAGAAGGCTACTTATGCTGGTTCAAGGAGCATCACTGCATGCAGGGATGGGGCCCTTCTTTCTGTTGGGAAGGTAGATGTGGGCAGCTGGTTACCTCCTCTCTACCAGAATAGGGAGCCCCATAGACAGGTCAGTGACCATGGTAGCCCTCTGACTCTTCTGTGGGCCACTGCATGGGGTTAGCCTGCACCCCTAGGCTGAAACTGGCCTTTGCCTTATAAGACCTCACTAGGTTTCTGATAGTCTTCATCCTCAGGTTTATCAGGATCCGTCTAGTGTGGGCTTCCAGCTGTTTCTTAGGTTGCCCCCTCCTGTGGTGTCCTGTCCCCTTCAGATTTGCAGAGGACATTCTCAGAGTTGGCATGTGTGTTGCTGGTGATGACCCTGATACTGATGCAGTTTCCTCCTTGTCCTTCACTACCTGGAGATGGATGCCAAGAGGATGGCTGCCAGCAGAATCACCCAGTTTTCCCCATGCCCTCCCTTCCCTGAGGGTGGGGGGAATGTCAACCCTTTCCCAGATGTCAGGGACCTCCCTTGATCACCAGTTTTTCACAGAGGATTTTCCAATTTTCACTTTTACAGGTTTTTTTTGGGTTTTTTTTTTTTTTGGTTGGGTAAGTGATGCAACACACAGAGGGGATATTACAAGCTGTAAGGTTTTATATTATATCAGGAACAGAAGCAAGCAGATCTAGCTGTTGGCAGCAAGTATTAAAAATGAAGCGGGTTTAGAGAGGATTATTTCTGCCTTTTCATTTGGAGAAATAATCTTCATTTAAAAATTTGTTACTAATATGCCCCATGACTATACATTCATCACTACCCCTAATAATGGATTTTATCATTAATACGCATGAATTTTCACTTATGTTATAATCCAATCAGAAGCAAATCTCCCTTTTTAAATGCAAGTGGAACAGGGGCTCAGAAAATTTGTAGTTGAGTAAGATGGCTCAAACATAGCACAGGAAGTTTAATTTTTACGATACTCTCTGATACAGCAGAAGTTGCCTTTTGCTGTATAATTTGTTTTTTCTTATGTACATTGTGGATGTGTGGAAAGAACTAATTGAACACCCTGTGTAAACTTGGAGGCCAAGGAGAGGCAAGTCAGGGCTCAGGGATTTGTTGGGTATGGGGAAGGAACTAATTGAGGTGTCATGGGTTAACAGGGCTTTCTAGGGAGAAAAACCACAGTTGAGCCATAGACTTCTGGAGAGGAGAGTGCTCTCTTGCTCTTGATTTGGCTTATCTTGCAATTGCAATCATGTCCTTGGATTATCTTCATACTCACCATGAGCTCCTCTTGAACCTCAGAGTCTCTTACAAGCACAACTAGAAAATTGCATGTTTGTTTGGGTGGCACAAAAAGGTTATGGAATCATTATGGAATTATTCCTTCTGGGGCAACCCAGCCAGCACTGGGGCAGATGTAGCAGCAAACCCACAAATCCTCTATAAAGCTCCAGAGGTCACAATTTCCCAAAGTGTGGCACTTTGGTGTGCCTTAACAACCCTTTGGAAGAGGAAGGGGAGAGTCGAGTGCTTTGCTTCAGATCCACCTGGTGGGAAGCACGCAGGGGAAACCCTCCACCATGGCTGCTTTGTTATGGATTTGCATCCTATTCGGAGGCACGTGTGGGTGGGCTATCCATCACTGCCACCTTCCCTGGCACCTCTCGGGCTGGCAGCAGGCTTGCCTTGGTTGCTGCCTCTCTCACTGCCACCGTTTAATTGGCCCTCAGAGCTCCTCACTGGGACCATGGCAGGCCAGCAAGACTGGAATGCTGACTTTGCCTTGTCTTTTTCTTATTATTCCTTGGGCAGAGGGTAATGCTTGGGTCTCTGTTCGCCCCAGTTTTTATGCCCTCTTGTGCTGAGCTACCGATTTAAGGTAGTATTGTTTTTTATTTATACCTATGTGTAGCCTTGGCTTTATCAATTTACTGTCCATTGTCACTGACTAATAACTTGGGTAGAAGTGGTGTTGCACAGGGGGAATAACTGGGTGTCCCACTTACTTCTTGCATGCAGGATATGCTTTAAAGCCTCTAGTGACTGAAGAGGGCAGCCAGATGCAAAGCTGGTACCAGATCTTTATTCAGAGCCCTGTGATTCAGGCAGTGTACACATGTGTGAGGAAACATTGTGGGCCCAAAGTGAGAATCATTTAAGTGTCCATCTGTACAGAGAACTAGGGGGAACTTATCCTAACAAAGGTCTTCCTGCAGCTCCTGTTAAGGGTCCCGAGCCTAGAGGGTTGAAGGTCTCCATTCATACAGAATAACTTGGATTATCTTGAGAACAAAAAAAAGAAAACTAAATTCCCTGTTTTATCATGAAAACCTAAAGGCATGCACAGAAATGTTCCTAGTGCCAGGGGACCTGGGGGCAGAGATTAGAATTAGGGATTTACCAGGTTGTGTAATGCAATGCTCCTTTTAAATTGCTTGTGCCACGCTGATGCCTTTTAGTCTGCAGCTCTCAAAAAAGCCTCACACCTGCCTGACGGTGAGGGGCCGTGACTTACTTACAGATAGGTGAGCTGGGCTGAGGGCAGATGGACTCCTGCTGTTTTACACAATGGGGTCAAAATCGCACGTGGAGAGAGCATTTAGGAGAAGGTAAAAATAAACCCAATGAGTATTTGGATAAACCTGTAGCTGTTCAAAACGCTGATGGCTTGATTATTTGCCTTTGTCGAGTTAAATGCTGGTTGTTTTAATCTTTTGCTACCAAATGGCTGATCTCAAAAAGATTTACAGTAAAAAAAAAAATACATATTTAATTTGGAAAAAGTCTTGCAGGGAGGAATGTATTTTTGCTGGTTTGCACAATAAAAGAGCAAACCACTTTTCATTCTTGCCTGATTTCAAAGACAGAAAATTGTCATTTTGCCATGAAAGGCTGTTTTTGCTGACACAATTGGTGGTTTAGCTCTGCTTTGATTTCCTATTCTAAATGTGTTGCAAGATTATAGGGTGCATCCCAAGAAATATTCAGCATTTTTTTCCCTTTTGAATTGCTTAAAAATTAAGATAATGATTATGAACATGGCATAAGTCTATGCAAGATGTATTTTTTCCTCTCATTGTGCACTCCTGGGATGGTGTTTTATTTATTACAGGACATCGATTCAAAGAATGCATTTTGAGTATATTAGAAATTAATTGAAAAGTAGATCTAAGTCCAGAGTCTCAACTGGTGTGTATCAATGTCACACCACTGAAGTCAGTATAGCCATGCCAATTTGTCCCATATGGAGATGTGCCTTATGGTTATTTTCTCCATTTGGCCATAAGGCAGAGCTGGTTTTGCCACCACAGGTAAAGTTTACATGTATGTGAGGAATAGAAGAGGAGGTCAGTGATTTCAAATTGTAAGGGAACTCAAAAAGTAATTTAAATAGTTACTTCTCCAAAATAGGCAGAGACAGAGCTCATAGTGATTGTTTCTTAGAAATATTGATATCATCTAATGAATTGAATTACTGGATATTTCCTCAGTGGTTTCTCAATAATATAGAAGTTTTACCTAGCTATGGAAAAAGTGACCCATTTCTAATTCAACTGGCTATTCACTAAGGAGAGGGGATTGATTTGGGACTTGCCTCTCCTGCTGTGCTCAGACTTTTATGTGCAAAAGAAGTGGCCAAGTCAAGCCTTTGTAAGTGATTAAAAACTCACCATCTCCTCTGTACTTGGTACTGTTCCATGCAGGAGTGACCTCTGGTCTCCCTCCTCTCCAGTTTTAAGGACCTATGTCAGAAAAATGGATACACTGGGCATTTTTTACCTTTCCAGTTTTTCAGTGAATCAGTCATAAGAATTACAGATGAAAAACATTTTTCCTAAATCTCATTTGTGCAAACAGTGAATCTGTTTTGGGATTTCCACCATCCCCTTTCAAAGAAAGAAGAAACAGGGGCATGCATCCAGTAGGAGAAATGGGAAACCTGAACAATGCTATTGGATTCACTCTTATAACAGGAAATGTAAAGATACTGCCCTATCTGAAATACCTCTGTCACCGTGGCATTAAATTAACCTTGAGGTTTGACAAGTTCATTACATGCAGCTGGTTTTACATCAGCTTTTTAGGAGAGTTTTTATTCAGAGAGAAATCCATAATTGTACTGTTTTTACAGGCAAGGAAACCCTCATGGTGAGGGTTGAGTTTTTTTGCCTACTTATTGATGGCAAATGCTTGCAAAACGCGTTACAGATCGAAAAATCCAAAAATACAGCTTTTGTTTGTATGGAGTCACTATTGCAAATGTCATGTTTGCATATTTTGAAATTAAAAATCAATACACCATTACGTATCAAGAAAGAATATTTCACAGCATCTGTTGTAAAAAGGTTATGGATTTCCTCATTAGCAGCTTGCTTGGAACAGAGCTCAGGAAGGAGGAGTGGGGCCCTTGGTAGTGGACGGGGCAGTTTGGGGATGTGCTGGCACTTACAGCCCAACCTGCTGCAGAACCTGGGCTTTGGAAAACACACCCCTCTGCTTTTGGGAAATTAGTCACGCTCTGACTTGGTGCCTTGTGTATTGTTTTTTTTTGTAAGGCCACATCAGAACTGCTTATTCTTGTGGTACAATATGTATCAGGTAGAGGATTATTTTTTTTTTTCTTGTAAGTAGCTATTGATGCAAATCTACCAGGACAGAGCTAAAGAGGAATGAATCTTAAATCCATTTAAAAAAAAACCCAAACCAACAACATACTGTGAATGAAAATGATAAAGCTCAAAACCTGTTCCTTTTTTTTTTTTTCTTGTCTTTGTTTAAGCAGTCAAGGCAACTTAGTCATTACAAGGTATTTTGCTTTCACAAAGTTTCCCTGTATGTCAGTGGATAGATATTGTACAAATCTGAATCCACCTACAGCTTTTCAGTGTTATAGATGCTTGGGCATATTTTTATTAAGACCATACACAAAAAGCCCTCTAAGCAAAAGAAAGCCAGAAATAAGTGCTCACTGGGGAATGAATTATTCTTCTTGAGTCAAAGTCAGTGATACCATATTGAAGTAAGAATTTCCTTATTGTTACAAGAATAGTGTTTTTTGGTGGATAGCACATAAAATTTATTATTCATTTAGCAGCACACATTTTGTACATCATGTGCCAGCGATCACAGAACTCACTAGCCCTAAGGTTCTTGTTGTATGAATATATGTCTGACTAATTTGCTATCTGGGATAGAAGCAAACTGTTCTCTTCATTAATCACAAAGGCTCCTTATGGGCCACCAGTTCCAAGTGATCTCATTTTTGTGCATGTCTTTGAAGTTTGTGGAATGAGCCCATACACAAAGATATCTGTAGGCTAAGTGCTGGATTAGGTAAACTGTTGGAGGGATAAGTTTGTAGCACAGCATCTGTCAGAACTGATCTGAGGGTCATAGTCTCATGTATCTTTTTTTCCAACCAGCATATATCTTATCAGCTTTTACCAATTTGACCAACTCTTCCAGGACCAATCGTCCTGTTTTTATGTCTGTAGGAGACCATTCTGAAGATGATCTGTGAAATGAGAGAAAAGGAAAACCAATTAAATAAAATACTTGGGTAGTGTTTTGTGCAACACTCAGGTTCAAACTGGTAGGTTTTCATGTTTTTTGTTTCTAAAATTTTTTGGCAGGGGCTGTAAAAAATGTCGGAGTTGGAGCAGTTCACATTCTTCAGAGATGTGTCACCTCAGCTTGGGGTAATTTTACCTTGTTTGTTGGGTTTAGCCCCTGCTTTTCTCCAGGATCTTTACACTATGAAGATGTGCTGGTAGGCCAAAGGAGTGGGAGACTGTGATGGCAGTGAAACCACATCTTTAGTCTGTAATCAGTATTACACCTTTTCAGGGGGGCAAGAGAAGAGGAGATAAGTGATTATATACTGTCTAAATCATATGCTTCCTTATCAGGCAGTTTCAAGCTATAAATCCCTAAGCTCAGCTGTTGTTAACTGTGTGACTCTGTGCTCCTGGAAGATTAAAAAGCGTATTAACCTCCCCCCCGCCCAAAACATGAAAAAACAAACATGCAAGTATTCTATGAGTTTTTTTTTAAACGTACTTGGATTAAAAAACCCAAGTGAAAAAGGTGAATTACTACTTTTCTGCTGGAGGAAAATAAAAAGCACGGTCGTGCTATTGTCAACCCAGAACAGGCTTTTGAAGTAAGAGAGTTTGGTAAAATGCAAACGAGCGTTACTCAAAATGCTTCTGGAATGATAAATTGACTGCATGTGTTTGGATAGATGGTCACGGAGTAAAGATCTACCCTGTGCTGAGTTGTGTGGTAATAAAGATAGGCAGATAAATGTGGGTCAGCAGAGAAGATAAGACAGGCTATATAACACCCAGCCACCGTTTGAGGGAATATATAAAACTGTAAGAGCCTTTGCAACAGATGATGGGAAAACTTACAGCACTAGTGTTTTCCACACAACACCAGCGCAAATCTTTTTTTTATTAACTAAGTTGAACTTTAAAATTATGTTATGACCAAAAATCAATAAAGAGAAACTGATTTAAGTTCATCCAAGTGTGAAGGGGTTTATTACCAGTGCTACATCACTCTAATGATGTACTCTTAAAAATTTGTTTTTGTGATATATTACATCTATTATTGCTAAAAGGATAAAACTGCAAAGCGATAGTGGACATTAATAAATCAATTTAAAGAAAAATGGGCAGGTAGCCAGAGGAAAACAAAATCCAATTTGCAGTTTTTAAACATTGTGCAATTGTAATGTATGCAAATGACACCCACACCAAGGCCATGGGTTTTCAGTTGCTAATGGGATTCTCTCCTGGTGCTTATTTTGTTTGTTTGGCCTAGGATAATCCTCCTTGGAAACTACTCTGTGACAGTACACCGATATGTAATATTTCTAAAGCTAATTTTCTCGCTTAACCTTCCAGATAGATCCACACTATAAAAACATCCCATAGGGCTTTGTTGGTCAGGTTGCATGAAGCATTTCTTGGAGCTGTTAAAACACAAAACATCTGTCTTCCTATCTCTGTTTCCATCTAAATTTATTGTCCTGGTTTTTGAGCATGTGCTGTGCAGAGAGGGACTGAAATGGTGCTGTCTTTCTGCTTACTAATACTAGAGTTGAAGTACAACCTGTGCTGGTTTTCTTTGAACAATGGTTAGACAAAACTTTTCAAAAATGTTCGAAAAAGTTTCCGTCTTCTCTTCACCTAATTGTAACCAAAGTGGACTTAGCAGTGGAGTATATTTTTTTGGCAAAGCAAACTTTGAGTTCCTGTTGGGAAGCATTCATTGCCACGTCTCCTAATGCTGTGTGCTTGCGGACTGTTCTTCACAGAGAATTACATAAGATCCCTCTTTGGCTGTGACCTTTCTTATTCTAATGGCATCTGACAGTGAAAAATGCTAGGATTTTCAAAGGACCCTGGGAATTTAATTGGACATCCACCTCTTTAAAGCTCCTTTAGCAAGCCAGGCTTATTTGTTTTTATTAGTATGCTCACAGCTCTAGGAGAGGACGATACAGCTGAAACCAACCTGCATACACGATTACAAAGAATTTGTGAAACACGGAGATTAAAATAAGGTGGCGGTGAATAAATACGCTCTTGTCAGCCCTGCTCTACAAACCCTTCAATCTGTGTTAAGTCCCGGGGCTTCTTCATTAGGGCACCGTCGTAACTCTGACAGTGGCGGCGTCAAGCTCTACGTTGGTTATTTGCTAACGATTGCTATTCCAAACCTGTTGGGATCCGGGAAGGGAGGAGGGAGGTTTGTAATTGAAGCATTAGCGTTTAACCTCCAACCGTTGGGCATCACCTTGAGAGGAGGTGCTTGGTGCTGAGGTGCAGTGCCAGCTGTGCCCTCAGGGGTGGGTCTGGCTTGCTCTCTGGTGGACGTGCTGGCCTCATAGAGCGGGCAAGGATGAGGAGTTGTGGTAATATATTTGCTTTTTTTTTTTTAGTGCCTGGGTTGCAGAGATTGGGAGACAGGTCTGTTGAGCGTGTGTCCCTTTGTATTTGCTATTTGCTGAGCGCTGGCCAATATTGTGAGAGGATTCAAGGAAATTGAACTGTTAAGAAGGGTGGGATTTTTGTTTGTTTGTTTTTAGTTTGTTTTGGTGTTTGGTGGTTTTTTTTGGTTTTTTTTTGTTGTTTTTTTTTTTTTTTTCAATAGAAGCTAGATTGCCTGTAGTGCTCAAGGAATGTATATTCAAATCAGTTTCTGTCCTCCCACTGCTCCCCATAAGCTCAAAGGAAGCTCAATAAAACAGATGCTTTTGGAAGTTGTTGTAAGCATCAAATAGGACTGGGATCTTGCTTTCTCTTAAGTAATCTCGAGCTTGTTAGCAGCCACTTTAATTTCTTGTACCAGTTTTGAATTTCTTACAAACTTACACACTACCAGTGTAAAGTACAAACTTTGGGAGCAGGTAAGCTAAGTTGCTTCTATACTTGGGAGTTGGATCAAATGATGATTTTTGGGCAGCCAGAAGCTCGGACTACAACTATGTGCAGATCACCTTCAGGAAGCTGGAAAGTAAACACAACCCAGCAGTCAGCAGAGACATGGCAAAGCTATTGCAGGAGGATCACTACAGTGATACTTGAGTGCACATCTTTATTAATATTGAAATGTCAATGGTATTTTTAGCCCAGCGTTTATAACCCCTTTGAGCAGGGTGCCTAAATGAATCCAAGTGTCTTGATAGATGTCTTTCCTTGGTGCCTGCCCCAGAATAGTTGAGAACCAAACAATAATTACAATCACTTCTATACAGGCAAGAGAATGATAATCTTGGATCTTGCAATTTTCTTCTGTCTTTAGCTATCATGCAAGTCTGTCATTCTTGCAAGTTTTAATTTCTGGCATCTGCTTGGCAGGGGTAAATTAGCTTAATTGCTGTTAGATTTTTCAGAAAGTCTTCCAAGCGTTACTCCAGCAGACAAATTGTGTTTGCCTCTCCACAAAGAGAAGCAGCGATGGTACGTGTCCCAGAATGTATTACATCCACTTACTAACAATTTCGCTGCAAACCTCACCGTCAGAGCACTGATAAAGCTGGCCCTGGAGAGCAGCAGCAAAGTTATCAAGCAGAAAACTTCTCAGTGACTAGTGATCTCCCTTGATTATAGAATCACGGGAGGTGTTCCAATTGATTAAAGTATGATGACACCACAGGTGATGTAAGTGGTAGCTCTCTGCTGTGTTTTCTATTGAGAGTTGTCCAGTGAAGCATTGGACTGCTGCTTGCTGGCAAGGATGATTGATGAAAGATGAATGTGGATCCAGTCTTTCCCAAACTTTTGGGATGCTGAAGTCTCTCAGGGGCCTGCTAATGACAACACAACTAAGAGCACACTGAATGTGTCTATGTAGGAAGAGGCAAACACCCACCAATATACAAGAAATTACCAAGAAATTTGAAACGAATATTTAATAACTTTACACAAGCTTCTGGGAGGGGAAATGCTCGTTGCCATGTCAATTCAAATTACTAACACAGATGGTGGTTTCAGAAAAGGATGCTGAGTCCCCAAATCCTTGGCATGGTCTCAGGCATGGGGTAACTGAAAGAGTAAGACAAAGGAAAGTCACTGTGTGTAGGATTATTATTATTTCTGTGCTGCCCCCTCTACCTGCTCTGGGAGGATTTGACAAAACAAAGAATGTAAAACCTAAGCCTAATCTATTTTTTTTTTAAACATTAAGGGAAAAATGGATCTTAAAACAGCATGAGGAAGTAATTTTATTTAATTTCCAGTGCCATCTCTTGATGCGGCTGGATTGTTTATTCGCCAAGGATTCATTCGTTACTCTTTCTAATGATGGAAATCATTTGGTTGTGAGAGTCTATTTAACAAAGTGTAATAAAAATAAAACTTGTGTTATTCAGCGTCATGGACAGGGCTTCAGTATCTTCTGATTTCTCATAATGTAGAGATTCAGCCTCAGAAAAACACAGCTGAGCTGGGGAGAGGAATACTTCTGTCATCTCACCTAAGGCTCAGCCTTTGCACTTCAGATCATTCCTGCGCACCCAGGGTCACGTACTGTGGGGGTTTGCAACTAATCAATACATTTACTTTCATTTAGTGTTTTGTAAATACTGAGACACAACTTGAACCTGTGTCCCAGGGTGTGTTTTAGGCACTGATTGCGCAATTTCACTTTTGTGCATAGTGTTTCTTTCGGCCGTTAGTTTTGAATAAGTCTGTCTTTGCATTGTACATGTGATGATGTCTGTGCAGCTGCTATCACGACTGTAAGTCATCAGAGAGCTAAATATGCCGTGTTCCTCTCCTGATCTACAAGATTTTCAACTCTTCTAAGAGCTGTGCATGAAACCATTGTGTCAGTGAAAAAAAGACAACATTCCTGTTGTCTTGAATGAGGCCACTTTTCGTACAATCTTTCAGGGACCCAGAGCTTCCAGCAAATGTCAAGTGATTTTTGGCTGCGTTTTAGAATCTGTTAAGTATCTGTTGGGTTACAGTCCTTATTTCATCAGTCCTTCCTCTATAAGCAGTGCCTCTAAAATTGACGATAAAAGGGAAGTATCTAAAATGGTGAGATAATTACCTCAAGCGAGCAAAGAGGAGAGTTGCTCTGCATTATTCAGGACCATTTCTTGATAAAGGCTTCTCTTTTATGTGTTTGTTTCTGCAAGGGCATATTGAGTGAGAATTAGATGGAGCCAGTTTGGCTGGATTTTGCTGGCAGAAGATAAACACTGTAGATGAGAAACATGTTTGTCTGGGCCAGAAACCTGGTATTGCAGAGAACAGTCCAACAATATTCATTGATGTCCAGTTTTCTTGGCATAAACGGGTGCAGTTCTTTCTTTCAGGGTACCTTCTGCTTCCTGTGGTAATTTAGCATGTTTGCCTGATGATAGTCATTTAGTGTTAACAGAGCCTTAAGTTCAAAGTTGTTAGCTGCAGTGAACTCAAGACAGAGTCAAGATTTATTTAATTTGTGTTCTGCCAAAATGAGGAGGTAAGAGGTAACATCAGTCAAATAAAGCATTGCCACTTGTCAGATTAAAAACCTGGCGGTTCTGGTTGATGGGTTAAACTAGGCTACTGATTTGGTCAGTTCTGAAAGGACATGTTGTCTTTTACTAGAGAGATCAGAAAAGCTGTAGATGTCATCCCTCTGAGCCATAAAGCTTTCTTCTGTCACTGTTACCAACTCTCATAAGCCCTTCAAAAGCTCCTCGAGGCGGTGTAGTTAGAAGTCTCTTTATCTGTCATTTTGTTTGAGTTTAAATATTTCATGGAGACATCAGATTTTCCACAAAACGTTTTGGATGTAAATGTGCTTTTGTAACCTGGGATAGAAGGGACCAGAGTTTCAGTTTCTGGCTCGCCTGATATGGCAGGTTTTAACGGAGCTGTTCTTCCCTGGGACTACGCAGTTTGTAACTTCCATAAGAAATTCCCAGTAGTTCAACCTGTGATGTTTCAAGTGAAATGTTTGGTCTTTGTTCAAGTAAGTCTTACCAGCCGTAAGTAAAAGTGTCTACAAGCGAGTAGCTACTCTCCCAGCATTTTGCTTCAGTGGTTTATTGGTGAACATGGGGGAAATAAGAAGTGGTGAGTGTACAGCCCCCCGGGAGACCCAGGCTGGAAGCAGCGGGCTCAGGACTTGTGATGGGAAGCTCCCAGCACTCGAGCAGCCCTTAAGGCCAGACCTCCAGGCTGACCAGTGCTTTCCAGAGTCCCACAGATGAAATCTATTTGCTGTATTTAGTGCAAGTGTGCAAAAGCTCCATAAGTGGAATGATCAGAAGTGGACTTGAAAAATACCAAATAGCAGCAACTGCAGTTGCTTACCCTGACCCCACTTCTCACCTTCTGCCCTCACCCTTGTTTTATATGCCAATAAAGCAGCTGCCCAACTTAGAGCATCTGACTGCTGTTTCAGGAGGTTTACTAAGATCTTTTAAAGAATTTGTAGTTACGTCTTTAATGACCTTTCCAGTTCATTGTTGATTAATTTCTAGGCTTGCAAACTGGGAGGCTGAGAGCCAACAGTGTGTTTTTTGCCAGGCCTGGCCTTGCAGGAATAGTTTGGGTGTCTAGCACACCGTGTCTGTTAGCATTTTCCACCTAATTTTAGTTCCCTCCTTGCTGGGCAGACAATGTCGATGCTTAATCTGATCTTACTTAAGTTTTTCTTTCTCAGATTGTAAAGTGTTAGAACATCTGTCATTGGAAGGGGTGTGTTGGAAGAATTATTTATCCCTGGGAGGAAGTGTACCTTCACATTTAACCCCTGGTCCTTGAGTTCAGTGGCTCTTTAACTGTATTATTTAACTTACTAGTTGGACTGAACGTTACATTTAGCAAGGCAACATCTGAGGAATGTTGTTTAAAATAAAGAACAACTGGCAAGGACCATGCAGTTGGTTGCTTTTGGCCAAAGTCTGTTGATGTAGGTGATGTTATTTGCTCAGAAAAAAGTTTAAAAAAGCAAAAGAGAATTCCGAGACTTTAATAATCTATGAAGTCTCATGTGGGACCTATGTGGGCATTTTGCTCCTTCTTGTGTGATTAGAAAAAGTCAGAAATCATGTCTGTCTGGATATTTTTGGAGCTGGTACTACATGGCAGAAAAGCAAATATCATTCCGCCTTGATCTTTAGGCTGTGATGCACTGGCATTGAGCCAGAGTCAGTCCTGCCAAAGTAACCTGGCTGGGACACCAAAGGCAAGGCCCGTGGCATATCTGGAAACAAGGCGTAGCTTGGAGTCGGGATGATTGAATGGTGAGGACTCTGTGATTGCAGGCATCTTGGCAGTGACTTACAGTTCCTATGTCGTCTGCGCTCTCACTACTTTCTATTCTCTGCTTTTCTTCTGCATTTTTGGCTAATTAGATGGGGAGACTGAGGTAGACTTGGCGAGATGGACTGAGGAGCTTATCTCTGACCAGACACTGGGCAGACAGATTGAGAAAGCTGCAAGTCTGAGAGCAGGAGAGCTCCTAGGAGAAGTTTTGTCCAGCCGTTTAGGCTTCTTCTGATGATATATCTACTCTAAGTCTGCCCTGGCTTGGGTGTAAAGCTGACCTAGGTTTGGTGATCCTGGACAAGTCTTTATACACTACCTAAGCTCTGAGTTGCAAAAGTGGCATCGCAACACAGGAACTGCACGATGAGGTTTGTTTGTGTGCCTTATCTAATGAGGTCCATGGGTGACAGTTGAATTAAATCACAAGCCTGGGGAAATAAAAATGTAATGGCTGCCTGCAACCAACATCTTAGGTTCATTTAAAATTTTCCCTAAGATAATCAGCGTTTATTAAAAAAAGACATAGGTAGCTGGCCCCAAGACCTTGGGATTGTGCCAATGTGTGCTGTGCCATGTCCACAACACTTCTCTGTGGCTTTGCTGGGACAATGGGATACAGTATATGCTGTTGAGGTATATTAAAAAAAAATCTCTGTGCTTATACTCTTTTCATCAGATGGGCTTAGAGACATATAATATAGAGCAATAACTATCCTCTGGTCCTGATTAACTATCAGCAGTCTTGAAAAAATGCTTGGTTGGCATCTGTGCAGGTTTCTGCAGATCAGCCAGATCATCTGATACTCAGTTGCAAACTAAAGGAAACCAGTCCTCAAATGCTATGCTAGTTATTGATCTAGTACATTTGCTGGTCCTGAAATACAAAAGCAAGGAAGAAATGAGGAAATTCAGGGGCTTATCTCCAAGGATGTGTTTGATGCCAGCCGTGTGTCTCATTCATGCTGTGGTGAACACAAGGCAGAGGTAGTCACGTGCTGGTGACATCTGACATAATGCCAGTCTTTCCCAGGAGAGAAAGAGGAAAGCTCTAATATTTTAGAAAAAGTGCATTTTTACAGTTTAGTGCCTTCCATTTTTGCCATGAAGATCACTCGTAGAAGGATTTTTTTTTTTACAGCTGTTCCTCTTGTCACATCAGAACTGTGTTCACAGAGCATATGATGTTGCTGAACCCCACAAGCTGAAGGAGTCTTGAGTATTACTTTCTTTTTTTTCTGTTTTATCGTGACCTTAATGTAATTTTGAAATGTGTTTCTGTATTTTGTCAACTATGTAAGAATATGTATTTGTCACAAAATCCCATTAACATGAATACTGTTCCTTTCCAGTTTAATAGGCACTGCCAGCAAACTTCCAATTTGAGTTGTTACTTTTCTATTCTTGTGAATTAGCTAAAATAGAAGAGTTAGCATAATAACTAAATTAGTTATGGTCAATTTGTCTGATACCAAAACGAGGTCTGCAATGCTGCAGCTGCTTTTCAGCAAGAGCACCAGGAAATTTTGTTGGTGTGTGTTTTGCAACAAGTTTCCTAACATCAATATATTTATTTCTCATTAACTTTATGGAATTACTTAAATCTGAATGGTATGTGTAACAACAGATCCCACCTTTCTTCAGAGTTTAATGAAAGGGAAGGAAGTCAGTCTGAAAAACTCAGTCCAAACTACTTTTTTGCTCTTGAAGTTTGGTCCAAGGACTTGTTAAAACATGACCAGAATCAAAATGAATAGTGTCAACCTCTGTACTGAGCAGCCATTTCCTGTGCCTTCCACAGTTATTCTGGTATCATTCTCAGGTATGATTTCATGTACCATAAAGGGGGAAAGCAACACACTCCATTGATTTTTATCATTCTGAGGTAATTTGATGTAGTAGGAGCTGCGTGTTGATCAACTGACAACAAAGAGGGGAATTAATCAACAGACACTACGTACTTAAACATTATGACAAGTGAAGAGAGAACTCGTAGAAGAAAGTCAAGAGTTCTCTTTTTCGTTGTTTTTGTTTTGTTTTAATTCTGGCTTCCTGTAGTTGCTCATTTCAGAATAAAACAAACATTGTAAGTGAAATTAGTTTGCACTAAGAACATGCAACCCTGAAAATTTATTTTGTGAGTGTTGCAAACAAATATTCCTCTTAACACCAATCTACATGAGCAAGTAGTATTTACCAACAAGGAGCTCTGATTTTTCAGTTAATTTAATCCCAGAAAGCAGTCTGATTTTGTCCATTTCTGTGTTTGCATTCATGGGAACATCACTGAGCAGCGCAGAAGAGACCATAGTGGGCAGTCACTGTTTAAATGAGGAGCTGGTGATCTCTACTGCCTTTTAGTTTGAGTTTTCAGGAATTCAGAGAAGAAACATCTGTGGCAGAATATTACGAATGAAAATAAATTGAAAATAAATGTACCAGCCTGAAGTAAGTGTGAGTCTGAAAGCACTGAGCTGTGCATCA